>NW_027479141.1:0-213594 GCF_051014685.1 Ptiloglossa arizonensis
TCGAAACAGTAACTGGAATGGCCTAGGGAAAAGTACACACACCTTTGTAATCGGGCGAGTTTCCACTTTCAGATGCAACAGGAATTTCTCGAGTTCGTCAATCCGTTCGCGAGATATGGCAGTTTGAAGTTAAGGAATGCTTGAGAAACCATCAAAATTTTCGAAAGTCTGATACTCGAAACCAATAACTACAAAGGCTAGGGGAAAAATACACATACCGTTGTAATCGGGCGAGTTTCTACTTTCACGTGCAACAGGAATTTCTCGAGTGCATCAATCCGTTCGCGAGATATGGGAGTTTGAAGTTAAGGAATGGTTGAGGAACCATCAAAATTTTCGCAAGTCTGATACTTGAAACCAATAACTCCTATGGCCTAGGGCAAAGATGCAGATACCGTTGTAATCGGGCGAGTTTCTGCTTTCAGATGCAATAGGAAATTCTCGAGTTCGTCAATCCGTTCGCGAGATATGGAGTGTGAAGTTACGGAATGGTTGAGAAACCATAAAAATTTTCGCAAGTCTGTTACTCGAAACCAATAACTACAATGGCCCAGGGGAAAAACACACATACCATTGTAATTGGGAGAGTTTCTACTTTCGGATGCAACAGGAATTTCTCGGGTTCGTCAATCCGTTCGAGAGATATGGGAGTTTGAAGTTAAGGAATGGTTGTGAAACCATCAAAATTTTCGCTGGTCTGATACTCGAACCAATAACTGGAATGGCCTAGGGGAAAAGTACACACACCATTGTAATCGGGCGAGTTTCTACTTTCACATGCAACAGGAATTTCTCGAGTTCGTCAATCCGTTCGCGAGCTTTGGAAGTGTGAATTTAAGGAATGGTTGAGAAACCATCAAAATTGTCGAAAGTCTGATACTGGAAACCAATAACTACAAAGGCCTAGGGGAAAAATACACATACCGTTGTAATCGGACGAGTTTCTACTTTCTCATGCAACAGGAATTTCTAGAGTTCGGCAATCCGTTCGCGAGATATGGGAGTTTGAAGTTAAGGAATGGTTGTGAAACCATCAAAATTTTCGCTGGTCTGATACTCGAAACCAATAACTGGAATGGCCTAGGGGAAAGTACACACACCATTGTAATCGGGCGAGAGTCTACTTTCAGATGCAACAGGAACTAATGGAGTTCGTCAATCCGTTCGCGAGATATGGGAGTTTGAAGTAAAGGAATGGTTGAGAAACCATCAAAATTTTCGCAATTCTGATACTCGAAACCAATAACTGGAATGACCTAGGGGGTACACACACCATTGTAATCGGGCGATTTTCTGCTTCCAGGTGCAACAGGAATTTCTCGAGTTCGTCAATCTGTTCGCGAGATATGGGAGTCTGAAGTTAAGGAATGGTTGACAAACTATCAAAATTTTCGCAAGTCTGATACTCGAAACCAATAACTACATAGGCCTAGGTGAAAAACACACATATCTTTGTAATCGGGCGAGTTTCTACTTTCAGATGCAACAGGAATTTCTCGAGTTCGTCAATCCGTTCGCGAGATATGGGAGTTTGATGTTAAGGAATGGTTGAGAAACCATCAAAATTTTCGCATGTCTGATACTCGAAACCAATAACTACAAAGGCCTAGGTGAAAAACACACATACCTTTGTAATCGGGCGAGTTTCCACTTTCAGATGCAACAGGAATTTCTCGAGGTCGTCTATCCGTTCGCAAGATATGGGAGTTTGAAGTTAAGGAATGGTTGACAAACTATCAAAATTTTCGCAAGTCTGATACTCGAAACCAATAACTACATAGGCCTAGGTAAAAAACAGACATATCTTTGTAATCGGGCGAGTTTCTACTTTCAGATGCAACAGGAATTACTCGAGTTCTTCAATCCGTTCGCGAGATATGGGAGTTTGAAGTTAAGGAATGGTTGAGAAACCATCAAAATTTTCGCTGGTCTGATACTCGAAACCAATAACTGGAATGGCCTAGGGGAAAAGTACACACACCATTGTAACCGGGCGAGATTCTACTTTCAGATGCAACAGGAATTAATGGAGTTCGTCAATCCGTTCGCGAGATATGGGAGTTTCAAGTTAAGGAATGGTTGAGAAACCATCAAAATTTTCGCAAGTCTGATACTTGAAACCAATAACTACAAAGGCCTAGGTGAAAAACACACATACCTTTGTAATCGGGCGAGTTTCCACTTTCAGATGCATCAGGAATTTCTCGAGTTCGTCTATCCGTTCGCGAGATATGGGAGTTTGAAGTTAAGGAATGGTTGAGAAACCATCAAAATTTTCGCAATTCTGATACTCGAAACCAATAACTGGAATGACCTAGGGGAAAAGTACACACACCATTGTAATCGGGCGATTTTCTGCTTCCAGGTGCAACAGGAATTTCTCGAGTTCGTCAATCCGTTCGCGAGATATGGGAGTCTGAAGTTAAGGAATGGTTGACAAACTATCAAAATTTTCGCAAGTCTGATACTCGAAACCAATAACTACATAGGCCTAGGTGAAAAACACACATATCTTTGTAATCGGGCGAGTTTCTACTTTCAGATGCAACAGGAATTTCTCGAGTTCGTCAATCCGTTCGCGAGAAATGGGAGTTTGAAGTTAAGGAATGGTTGAGAAACTATCAAAATTTTCGCAAGTCTCATACCCGAAATCAATAACTGGCATGGCCTAGGGCAAAAATACACATACCGTTGTAACCGGTCGAGTTTCCACTTTCAGATGCAACAGGAATTTCTCGAGTTCGTCAATCCGTTCGCGAGATATGGGAGTTTGATGTTAAGGAATGGTTGAGAAACCATCAAAATTTTCGCTGGTCCGATACTCGAAACCAATAACTGGAATGGCCTAGGGGAAAAGTACACACACCATTGTAATCGGGCGAGTTTCTACTTTCAGGTGCAACAGGAATTTCTCGAGTTCGTCAATCCGTTGGCAAGATATGGGAGTTTGAAGTTAAGGAATGGTTGAGAAACCATCAAAATTTTCGTAATTCTGATGCTAGAAAACAAAAACTACTATGATCTACGGCAAAAATACACATACCGTTGTAATCGGGCGAGTGTCTGCTTTCAGATGCAACAGAAATTTCTGGAGTTCGGCAATCCGTTCGCGAGATATGGGATTTTGAAGTTAAGGAATGCTTGAGAAACCATCAAAATTTTCGAAAGTCTGATACTCGAAACCAATAACTACAAAGGCCTAGGGGAAAAATACACATACCGTTGTAATCGGGCGAGTTTCTACTTTCACGTGCAACAGGAATTTCTCGCGTTCGTCAATCCGTTCGCGAGATATGGAAGTGTGAAGTTAAGGAATGGTTGAGGAACCATCAAAATTTTCGCTGGTCTGATACTCGAAACCAATAACTGGAATAGCCTAGGGGAAAAGTACACACACCATTGTAATCGGGCGAGTTTCTACTTTCAGATGCAACAGAAATTTCTCGAGTTCGTCAATCCGTTCGCGAGATATGGGAGTTTGAAGTTAAGGAATGCTTGAGAAACCATAAAAATTTTCGCAAGTCTGATACACGAAACCAATAACAACAATGGCCCAGGGGAAAAACACACATACCGTTGTAATCGGGCGAGTTTCTGCTTTCAGATGCAATAGGAAATTCTCGAGTTCGTCAATCCGTTCGCGAGATATGGAAGTGTGAAGTTAAGGAATGGTTGTGAAACCATCAAAATTTTCGCTGGTCTGATACTCGAAACCAATAACTGGAATGGCCTAGGGCAAAAATACACATACCGTTGTAACCGGTCGAGTTTCCACTTTCAGATGCAACAGGAATTTCTCGAGTTCGTCAAACCGTTCGCGGGATATGGAAGTGTGAAGTTAAGGAATGGTTGTGAAACCATCAAAATTTTCGCTGGTCTGATACTCGAAACCAATAACTGGAATGGCCTAGGGCAAAAATACACACACCGTTGTAACCGGTCGAGTTTCCACTTTCAGATGCAACAGGAATTTCTCGAGTTCGTCAATCCGTTCGCGAGTTATGGGAGTTTGATGTTAAGGAATGGTTGAGAAACCATCAAAATTTTCGCTGGTCTGATACTCGCAACCAATAACTACAAAGGCCTACGGGAAAAAAAACGTACCTCTGTAACCGGGCGAGGTTCCACTTTCAGATGCAACAGGAATTTCTCGAGTTCGTCAATCCGTTCGCGAGATATGGGAGTTTGATGTTAAGGAATGGTTGAGAAACCATCAAAATTTTCGCTGGTCTGATACTCGAAACCAATAACTGGAATGACCTAGGGGAAAAGTACACACACCATTGTAATCGGGCGATTTTCTGCTTCCAGGTGGAACAGGAATTTCTCGAGTTCGTCAATCCGTTCGCGAGATATGGGAGTTTGAAGTTAAGGAATGGTTGACAAACTATCAAAATTTTCGTAAGTCTGATACCCGAAACCAATAACTGGAATGGCCTAGGGGAAAGTACACACACCATTGTAATCGGGCGAAATTCTACTTTTAGATGCAACAGGAATTAATGGAGTTCGTCAATCCGTTCGCGAGATATGGGAGTTTGAAGTAAAGGAATGGTTGAGAAACCATCAAAATTTTCGCAAGTCTGATACTCGAAACCAATAACTGGAATGACCTAGGGGAAAAGTACACACACCACTGTAATCGGGCGATTTTCTGCTTCCAGGTGGAACAGGAATTTCTCGAGTTCGTCAATCCGTTCGCGAGATATGGGAGTTTGAAGTTAAGGAATGGTTGACAAACTATCAAAGTTTTCGTAAGTCTGATACCCGAAACCAATAACTGGCATGTCCTAGGGCAAAAATACACATACCGTTGTAACCGGTCGAGTTTCCACTTTCAGATGCAACAGCAATTTCTCGAGTTCGTCAATCCGTTCGCGAGATATGGGAGTTTGATGTTAAGGAATGGTAGAGAAACCATCAAAATTTTCGCTGGTCTGATGCTCGAAACCAATAACTGGAACGGCCTAGGGGAAAAGTACACATACCGTTGTAATCGGGCGAGTTTCTACTTTCACATGCAACAGGAATTTCTCGAGTTCGGCAATCCGTTCGCGAGATATGGGAGTTTGAAGTTATGGAATGGTGGTGAAACCATCAAAATTTTCGCTGGTCTGATACTCGAAACCAATAACTGGAATGGCCTAGGGGAAAAGTACCCACACCATTGTAATCGGGCGAGTTTCTACTTTCAGATGCATCAGGAATTTCTCGAGTTCGTCAACCCGTTCGCGAGATATGGAAGAGTGAAGTTAAGGAATGGTTGAGAATCCATCAAAATTTTCGCAAGTCTGATACACGAAACCAATAACAACAATGGCCCAGGGGAAACACACATACCGTTGTAATCGGGCGAGTTTCTGCTTTCAGATGCAATAGGAAATTCTCGAGTTCGTCAATCCGTTCGCGAGATATGGAAGTGCGAAGTTAATGAATGGTTGTGAAACCATCAAAATTTTCGCTTGTCTGATACTCGAAACCAATAACTGGAATGGCCTAGGGCAAAAATACACATACCATTGTAACCGGTCGAGTTTCCACTTTCAGATGCAATAGGAATTTCTCGAGTTCGTCAATCCGTTCGCGAGATATGGGAGTTTGATGTTAAGGAATGGTTGAGAAACCATCAAAATTTTCGCTGGTCTGATACTCGAAACCAATAACTGGAATGGCCTAGGGGAAAAGTACACACACCACTGTAATCGGGCGAGATTCTACTTTCAGATGCAACAGGAATTAATGGAGTTCGTCAATCCGTTCGCGAGATATGGGAGTTTGAAGTTAAGGAATGGTTGAGAAACCATCAAAATTTACGCTGGTCTGATACTCGAAACCAATAACTGGAATGGCCTAGGGGAAAAGTACACACACCATTGTAACGGGCGAGATTTTACTTTCAGATGCAACAGGAATTAATGGAGTTCGTCAATCCGTTCGCGAGATATGGGAGTTTGATGTTAAGGAATGGTTGAGAAACCATCAACATTTTCGCTGGTCTGACACTCGAAACCAATAAGTGGAATGGCCTAGGGGAAAAGTACACACACCATTGTAATCGGGCGAGTTTCTACTTTCAGATGCAACAGGAATTTCTCGAGTTCGTCAATCCGTTCGCGAGATATGGAAGTTTTAAGTTAAGGAATGGTTGAGAAACCATCAAAATTTTCGCTGGTCTGATACTCGAAACCAATAACTGGAATGGCCTAGGGGAAAAGTGCACACACCATTGTAATCGGGCGAGTTTCTACTTTCAGATGCAACAGGAATTTCTCGAGTTCGTCAATCCGTTCGCGAGATATGGAAGTTTTAAGTTAAGGAATGGTTGAGAAACCATCAAAATTTTCGCTGGTCTGATACTCGAAACCAATAACTGGAATGGCCTAGGGGAAAAGTACACACACCATTGTAATTGGGCGGGTTTCTACTTTCAGATGCAACAGGAATTTCTCGAGATCGTCATTCCGTTCTCGAGATATGGGAGTTTTAAGTTAAGGAATGCTTGAGAAACCATCAAAATTTTCGCAAGTCTGATACTCGAAACCAATAACTACATAGGCCAAGGTGAAAAACACACATATCTTTGTAATCGGGCGAGTTTCTACTTTCAGATGCAACAGGAATTTCTCGAGTTCGTCAAACCGTTCGCGAGATATGGAAGTGTGAAGTTAAGGAATGGTTGAGAAACCATCAAAATTTTCGCAAGTCTGATACACGAAACCAATAACAACAATGGCCCAGGGGAAACACACATACCGTTGTAATCGGGCGAGTTTCTGCTTTCAGATGCAATAGGAAATTCTCGAGTTCGTCAATCCGTTCGCGAGATATGGAAGTGCGAAGTTAATGAATGGTTGTGAAACCATCAAAATTTTCGCTTGTCTGATACTCGAAACCAATAACTGGAATGGCCTAGGGCAAAAATACACATACCATTGTAACCGGTCGAGTTTCCACTTTCAGATGCAATAGGAATTTCTCGAGTTCGTCAATCCGTTCGCGAGATATGGGAGTTTGATGTTAAGGAATGGTTGAGAAACCATCAAAATTTTCGCTGGTCTGATACTCGAAACCAATAACTGGAATGGCCTAGGGGAAAAGTACACACACCACTGTAATCGGGCGAGATTCTACTTTCAGATGCAACAGGAATTAATGGAGTTCGTCAATCCGTTCGCGAGATATGGGAGTTTGAAGTTAAGGAATGGTTGAGAAACCATCAAAATTTACGCTGGTCTGATACTCGAAACCAATAACTGGAATGGCCTAGGGGAAAAGTACACACACCATTGTAACGGGCGAGATTTTACTTTCAGATGCAACAGGAATTAATGGAGTTCGTCAATCCGTTCGCGAGATATGGGAGTTTGATGTTAAGGAATGGTTGAGAAACCATCAACATTTTCGCTGGTCTGACACTCGAAACCAATAACTGGAATGGCCTAGGGGAAAAGTACACACACCATTGTAATCGGGCGAGTTTCTACTTTCAGATGCAACAGGAATTTCTCGAGTTCGTCAATCCGTTCGCGAGATATGGAAGTTTTAAGTTAAGGAATGGTTGAGAAACCATCAAAATTTTCGCTGGTCTGATACTCGAAACCAATAACTGGAATGGCCTAGGGGAAAAGTGCACACACCATTGTAATCGGGCGAGTTTCTACTTTCAGATGCAACAGGAATTTCTCGAGTTCGTCAATCCGTTCGCGAGATATGGAAGTTTTAAGTTAAGGAATGGTTGAGAAACCATCAAAATTTTCGCTGGTCTGATACTCGAAACCAATAACTGGAATGGCCTAGGGGAAAAGTACACACACCATTGTAATTGGGCGGGTTTCTACTTTCAGATGCAACAGGAATTTCTCGAGATCGTCATTCCGTTCTCGAGATATGGGAGTTTTAAGTTAAGGAATGCTTGAGAAACCATCAAAATTTTCGCAATTCTGATACTCGAAACCAATAACTACATAGGCCAAGGTGAAAAATACACATATCTTTGTAATCGGGCGAGTTTCTACTTTCAGATGCAACAGGAATTTCTCGAGTTCGTCAACCCGTTCGCGAGATATGGAAGTGTGAAGTTAAGGAATGGTTGAGAAACCATCAAAATTTTCGCAAGTCTGATACACGAAACCAATAACAACAATGGCCCAGGGGAAAAACACACATACCGTTGTAATCTGGCGAGTTTCTACTTTCACGTGCAACTTGAATTTCTCGAGATCGTCATTCCGTTCTCGAGATATGGGAGTTTGAAGTTAAGGAATGCTTGAGAAACCATTAAAATTTTCGCAAGTCTGATACTCGAAACCAAGAACTACATAGGCCTAGGTGAAAAACACACATATCTTTGTAATCGGGCGAGTTTCTCCTTTCAGATGCAACAGGAAATTCTCGAGTTCGTCAATCCGTTCGCGAGAAATGGAAGTGTGAAGTTAAGGAATGGTTGTGAAACCATCAAAATTTTCGCTGGTCTGATACTCGAAACCAATAACTGGAATGGCCTAGGTGAAAAACACACATATCTTTGTAATCGGGCGAGTTTCTACTTTCAGATGCAACAGGAATTTCTCGAGTTCGTCAATCCGTTCGCGAGATATGGGAGTTTGAAGTTAAGGAATGGTTGAGAAACCATCAAAATTTTCGCTGGTCTGATACTCGAAACCAATAACTGGAATGGCCTAGGGGAAAAGTACACACACCATTGTAATCGGGCGAGTTTCTACTTTCAGATGCAACAGGAATTTCTCGAGTTCGTCAATCCGTTCGCGAGATATGGGAGTTTCAAGTTAAGGAATGGTTGAGAAACCATCAAAATTTTCGCAAGTCTGATACTCGAAACCAATAACTACAAAGGCCTAGGTGAAAAACACACATATCTTTGTAATCGGACGAGTTTCTACTTTCAGATGCAACAGGAACTTCTCGAGTTCGTCAAACCGTTCGCGAGATATGGGAGTTTGAAGATACGTAATGGTTGAGAAACCATCAAAATTTTCGCAAGTCTGATACTCGAAATCAATAACTACAATGGCCCAGGGGAAAAACACACATACCGTTGTAATTGGAAGAGTTTCTACTTTCGGATGCAACAGGAATTTCTCGAGTTCGTCAATCCGTTCGCGAGATATGGGAGTTTGAAGTTAAGGAATGCTTGAGAAACCATCAAAATTTTCGAAAGTCTAATACTCGAAACCAATAACTACAAAGGCCTAGGGGGAAAATACACATACCGTTGTAATCGGGCGAGTTTCTACTTTCACATGCAACAGGAATTTCTCGAGTTCGTCAATCCGTTCGCGAGATATGGGTGTTTGAAGTTAAGGAATGGTTGAGAAACCATCAAAATTTTCGCTGGTCTGATACTCGAAACCAATAACTGGAATGGCCTAGGGGAAAAGTACACACACCATTGTAATCGGGCGAGTTTCTACTTTCAGATGCAACAGAAATTTCTCGAGTTCGTTAATCCGTTCGCGAGATATGGGAGTTTGAAGTTAAGGAATGCTTGAGAAACCATCAAAATTTTCGAAAGTCTGATACTCGAAACCAACAACTACAAAGGCCTAGGGGAAAAATACACATAACGTTGTAATCGGGCGAGTTTCTACTTTCACATGCAACAGGAATTTCTCGAGTTCGTCAATCCGTTCGCGAGATATGGGAGTTTGAAGTTAAGGAATGCTTGAGAAACCATCAAAATTTTCGAAAGTCTAATACTCGAAACCAATAACTACAAAGGCCTAGGGGAAAAATACACACACCATTGTAATCGGGCGAGTTTCTACTTTCACATGCAACAGGAATTTCTCCAGTTCGGCAATCCGTTCGCGAGATATGGGAGTTTGAAGTTAAGGAATGGTTGAAAAACCATCAAAATTCTCACTGTTCTGATACTCGAAACCAACAACAGGAATGGCCTAGGGGAAAAGTACACACACCATTGTAATCGGGCGAGTTTCCACTTTCAGATGCAACAGAAATTTCTCGAGTTCGTCAATCCGTTCGCGAGATATGGGAGTTTGAATTTAAGGAATGGTTGAGAAACCATCAAAATTTTCGCTGGTCTGATATTCGAAACCAATAACTGGAATTGCCTAGGGGAAAAGTACACACAGCATTGTAATCGGGCGAGTTTGTACTTTCAGATACAACAGGAATTCCTCGAATTCGTCAATCCGTTCGCGATATATGGGAGTTTGAAGTTAAGAAATGGTTGAGGAACCATCATAATTTTCGCAAGTCGGATACTTGAAACCAATAACTCCTATGGCCTAGGGCAAAGATGCACATACCGTTGTAATCGGGCGAGTTTCTACTTTCAGATGCAACAGGAATTTCTCGAGTTCGGCAATCCGTTCGCCAGATATGGGAGTTTGAAGTTAAGGAATGGTTGAGAAACCATCAAAATTTTCGCAAGTCTGATAATCGAAACCAATAACTACACAGGCCTAGGGGAAATGTACACACACCATTGTAATCGGGCGAGTTTCTACTTTCAGATGCAACAGGAATTTCTCGAGTTCGTCAATCCGTTCGCGAAATATCGGAGTTTGGAGTTAAGAGATGGTTGAGGAACCATCCAAATATTCGCTGGTCTGATACTCGAAACCAATAACTGGAATGGCCTTGGGGAAACGTACACACACCATTGTATTCGGGCGTGTTTCTACTTTCAGATGCAACAGGAATTTCTCGATTTCGTGAACCCGTTCGCGAGATATGGGAGTTTGAAGTTAAGGAATGGTTGAGCAACCATCAAAATTTTCGCTGGTCTGATACTCGAAACCAATAACTGGAATGGCCTAGGGGAAAAATACACACACCATTGTAATCGGGCGAGTTTCCACTTTCAGATGCAACAGGAATTTCTCGAGTTCGTCAATCCGTTCGCGAGATATGGGAGTTTGAAGTTAAGGAATGGTTGAGAAACTATCAAAATTTTCGCAAGTCTGATACTCGAAACCAATAACTACAAAGGCCTAGGGGAAAAATACACATACCGTTGTAATCGGGCGAGTTTCTACTTTCACATGCAACAGGAATTTCTCGAGTTTGTCAATCCGTTCGCGAGATATGGAAGTGTGAAGTTAAGGAATGGTTGAGAAACCATCAAAATTTTCGCAACTCTGGTAATCGAAACCAATAACTACAAGGGCCTAGGGGAAAAGTACACACACCATTGTAATCGGGCGTGTTTCTACATTCAGATGCAACAGGAATTTCTCGAGTTCGTCAACCCGATCGCGAGATATGGGAGTTTGAATTTAAGGAATGGTTGTGCAACCATCAAAATTTTCGCTGGTCTGATACTCGAAACCAATAACTGGAATGGCCTAGGGGAAAAGTACACACACCATTGTAATCGGGCGAGTGTCTACTTTCAGATGCAACAGGATTTGCTCGAGTTCGTCAATCCGTTCGCGAAATATCGGAGTTTGGAGTTAAGAGATGGTTGAGAAACGATCAAAATTTTCGCAAGTCTGATATTCGATAACAATAACTGGAGTGGCCTAGGGGAAAAGTACACACAGCATTGTAATCGGGCTAGTTTGTACTTTCAGATACAACAGGAATTTCTCGAATTCGTCAATCCGTTCGCAATATATGGGAGTTTGAAGTTAAGAAATGGTTGAGGAACCATCAAAATATTCGCTGGTGTGATAATCGAAACCAATAACTGGAATGGCTTTGGGGAAACGTACACATACCATTGTAATCGGGCGAGTTTCTACTTGCAGATGCAACAGCAATTTCTCGAGTTCATCAATCCGTTCGCGAGATATGGGAGTTTGAATTTAAGGAATGGTTGAGAAACCATTCAAATTTTCGCAAGTCTGATACTCGAAACCAATAACTACAAAGGCCTACGGGAAAAATACACATATCGTTGTAATCGAGCGAGTTTCTACTTTCACATGCAACAGGAATTTCTCGAGTTCGTCAATCCGTTCGCGAGATATGGAAGTGTGAAGTTAAGGAATGGTTGAGAAACCATCAAAATTTTCGCAAGTCTGATAATCGAAACCAATAACTACAAAGGCCTAGGGGAAAAGTACACACACCATTGTAATCGGGCGAGTTTCTACTTTCAGATGCAACAGGAATTTCTCGAGTTCGTCAATCCGTTCGCGAAATATCGGAGTTTGGAGTTAAGAGATGGTTGAGAAACGATCAAAATTTTCGCAAGTCTGATATTCGATGACAATAACTGGAGTGGCCTAGGGGAAAAGTACACACAGCATTGTAATCGGGCTAGTTTGTACTTTCAGATACAACAGGAATTTCTCGAATTCGTCAATCCGTTCGCGATATATGGGAGTTTGATGTCAAGAAATGGTTGAGGAACCATCAAAATATTCGCTGGTCTGATACTCGAAACCAATAACTGGAATGGCCTTGGGGAAACGTACACATACCATTGTAATCGGGCGAGTTTCTACTTGCAGAAGCAACAGGAATTTCTCGAGTTCATCATTCCGTTCGCGAGATATGGGAGTTTGAATTTAATGAATGGTTGAGAAACCATCAAAATTTTCGCTGGTCTGATACTCGAAACCATTAACTGGAATGGCCTAGGGGAAAAGTACACACAGCATTGTAATCGGGCGAGTTTGTACTTTCAGATACAACAGGAATTCCTCGAATTCGTCAATCCGTTCGCGATATATAGGAGTTTGAAGTTAAGAAATGGTTGAGGAACCATCAAAATTTTCGCAAGTCTGATACTTGAAACCAATAACTCCTATGGCCTAGGGCAAAGATGCACATACCGTTGTAATCGGGCGAGTTTCTGCTTTCATATGCAATAGGAAATTCTCGAGTTCGTCAATCCGTTCGCGAGATATGGGAGTTTGAAGTTAAGGAATGGTTGAGAAACCATCAAAATTTTCGCTGGTCTGATACTCGAAACCAATAACTGGAATGGCCTAGGGGAAAAGTACACACACCATTGTAATCGGGCGAGTTTCTACTTTCAGATGCAACAGAAATTTCTCGAGTTCGTCAATCCGTTCGCGAGATATGGGAGTTTGAAATTAAGGAATGCTTGAGAAACCATCAAAATTTTCGAAAGTCTGATACTCGAAAGCAACAACTACAAAGGCCTAGGGGAAAAATACACATAACGTTGTAATCGGGCGAGTTTCTACTTTCACATGCAACAGGAATTTCTCGAGTTCGTCAATCCGTTCGCGAGATATGGGAGTTTGAAGTTAAGGAATGCTTGAGAAACCATCAAAATTTTCGAAAGTCTAATACTCGAAACCAACAACTACAAAGGCCTAGGGGAAAAATACACACACCATTGTAATCGGGCGAGTTTCTACTTTCACATGCAACAGGAATTTCTCCAGTTCGGCAATCCGTTCGCGAGATATGGGATTTTGAAGTTAAGGAATGGTTGAGAAACCATCAAAATTCTCACTGTTCTGATACTCGAAACCAACAACAGGAATGGCCTAGGGGAAAAGTACACACACCGTTGTAATCGGGCGAGTTTCCACTTTCAGATGCAACAGAAATTTCTCGAGTTCGTCAATCCGTTCGCGAGATATGGGAGTTTGAATTTAAGGAATGGTTGAGAAACCATCAAAATTTTCGCTGGTCTGATATTCGAAACCAATAACTGGAATTGCCTAGGGGAAAAGTACACACAGCATTGTAATCGGGCGAGTTTGTACTTTCAGATACAACAGGAATTCCTCGAATTCGTCAATCCGTTCGCGATATATGGGAGTTTGAAGTTAAGAAATGGTTGAGGAACCATCATAATTTTCGCAAGTCGGATACTTGAAACCATTAACTCCTATGGCCTAGGGCAAAGATGCACATACCGTTGTAATCGGGCGAGTTTCTACTTTCAGATGCAACAGGAATTTCTCGAGTTCGGCAATCCGTTCGCCAGATATGGGAGTTTGAAGTTAAGGAATGGTTGAGAAACCATCAAAATTTTCGCAAGTCTGATAATCGAAACCAATAACTACACAGGCCTAGGGGAAAAGTACACACACCATTGTAATCGGGCGAGTTTCTACTTTCAGATGCAACAGGAATTTCTCGAGTTCGTCAATCCGTTCGCGAAATATCGGAGTTTGGAGTTAAGAGATGGTTGAGGAACCATCCAAATATTCGCTGGTCTGATACTCGAAACCAATAACTGGAATGGCCTTGGGGAAACGTACACACACCATTGTATTCGGGCGTGTTTCTACTTTCAGATGCAACAGGAATTTCTCGATTTCGTGAACCCGTTCGCGAGATATGGGAGTTTGAAGTTAAGGAATGGTTGAGCAACCATCAAAATTTTCGCTGGTCTGATACTCGAAACCAATAACTGGAATGGCCTAGGGGAAAAATACACACACCATTGTAATCGGGCGAGTTTCCACTTTCAGATGCAACAGGAATTTCTCGAGTTCGTCAATCCGTTCGCGAGATATGGGAGTGTGAAGTTAAGGAATGGTTGAGAAACCATCAAAATTTTCGCAACTCTGGTAATCGAAACCAATAACTACAAGGGCCTAGGGGAAAAGTGCACACACCATTGTAATCGGGCGTGTTTCTACATTCAGATGCAACAGGAATTTCTCGAGTTCGTCAACCCGATCGCGAGATATGGGAGTTTGAATTTAAGGAATGGTTGTGCAACCATCAAAATTTTCGCTGGTCTGATACTCGAAACCAATAACTGGAATGGCCTAGGGGAAAAAGTACACACACCATTGTAATCGGGCGAGTGTCTACTTTCAGATGCAACAGGAATTGCTCGAGTTCGTCAATCCGTTCGCGAAATATCGGAGTTTGGAGTTAAGAGATGGTTGAGAGACGATCAAAATTTTCGCAAGTCTGATATTCGATAACAATAACTGGAGTGGCCTAGGGGAAAAGTACACACAGCATTGTAATCGGGCTAGTTTGTACTTTCAGATACAACAGGAATTTCTCGAATTCGTCAATCCGTTCGCAATATATGGGAGTTTGAAGTTAAGAAATGGTTGAGGAACCATCAAAATATTCGCTGGTGTGATAATCGAAACCAATAACTGGAATGGCTTTGGGGAAACGTACACATACCATTGTAATCGGGCGAGTTTCTACTTGCAGATGCAACAGCAATTTCTCGAGTTCATCAATCCGTTCGCGAGATATGGGAGTTTGAATTTAAGGAATGGTTGAGAAACCATTCAAATTTTCGCAAGTCTGATACTCGAAACCAATAACTACAAAGGCCTACGGGAAAAATACACATATCGTTGTAATCGAGCGAGTTTCTACTTTCACATGCAACAGGAATTTCTCGAGTTCGTCAATCCGTTCGCGAGATATGGAAGTGTGAAGTTAAGGAATGGTTGAGAAACCATCAAAATTTTCGCAAGTCTGATAATCGAAACCAATAACTACAAAGGCCTAGGGGAAAAGTACACAAACCATTGTATTCGGGCGTGTTTCTACTTTCAGATGCAACAGGAATTTCTCGGGTTCGTCAACCCGTTCGCGAGATATGGGAGTTTGAATTTAAGGAATGGTTGAGCAACCATCAAAATTTTCGCTGGTCTGATACTCGAAACCAATAACTGGAATGGCCTAGGGGAAAAGTACACACACCATTGTAATCGGGCGAGTTTCTACTTTCAGATGCAACAGGAATTTCTCGAGTTCGTCAATCCGTTCGCGAAATATCGGAGTTTGGAGTTAAGAGATGATTGAGAAACGATCAAAATTTTCGCAAGTCTGATATTCGATGACAATAACTGGAGTGGCCTAGGGGAAAAGTACACACAGCATTGTAATCGGGCTAGTTTGTACTTTCAGATACAACAGGAATTTCTCGAATTCGTCAATACGTTCGCGATATATGGGAGTTTGAAGTCAAGAAATGGTTGAGGAACCATCAAAATATTCGCTGGTCTGATACTCGAAACCAATAACTGGAATGGCCTTGGGGAAACGTACACATACCATTGTAATCGGGCGAGTTTCTACTTGCAGAAGCAACAGGAATTTCTCGAGTTCATCATTCCGTTCGCGAGATATGGGAGTTTGAATTTAATGAATGGTTGAGAAACCATCAAAATTTTCGCTGGTCTGATACTCGAAACCATTAACTGGAATGGCCTAGGGGAAAAGTACACACACCATTGTAATCGGGTGAGTTTCTACTTTCAGATGCAACAGGAATTTCTCGAGTTCGTCAATCCGTTCGCGAAATGTCGGAGTTTGGAGTTAAGAGATGGTTGAGAAGCGATCAAAATTTTCGCAAGTCTGATATTCGATAACAATAACTGGAGTGGCCTAGGGGAAAAGTACACACAGCATTGTAATCGGGCTAGTTTGTACTTTCAGATACAACAGGAATTTCTCGAATTCGTCAATCCGTTCGCGATATATGGGAGTTTGAAGTTAAGAAATGGTTGAGGAACCATCAAAATTTTCGCAAGTCTGATACTCGAAACCAATAACTGGAATGGCCTAAGGGAAAAGTACACACACCATTGTACACGGGCTAGTTTCTACTTTTAGATGCAACAGGAATTTCGCGAGTTCGTCAATCCGTTCGCGAGATATGGGAGTTTGAAGTTAAGGAATGGTTGAGAAACCATCGAAATTTTCGCAA
The DNA here is from genome assembly GCF_051014685.1 of Ptiloglossa arizonensis. Lineage (NCBI taxonomy): Eukaryota > Metazoa > Arthropoda > Insecta > Hymenoptera > Colletidae > Ptiloglossa > Ptiloglossa arizonensis. The sequence goes on from NW_027479141.1 coordinate 16,613, forward strand.
GTCTGATACTCGAAATCAATAACTACCATGGCCTAGGGCAAAAATGCACATACCGTTGTAATCGGGCGAGTTTCTACTTTCAGATGCAACAGGAATTTCACGTGTTCGTCAATCCGTTCGCGAGATATGGGAGTTTGAAGTTAAGGAATGGTTGAGAAACCATCAAAATTTTCGCTGGTCTGATACTCGAAACCAATAACTGGAATGGCCTAGGGGAAAAGTACACATACCATTGTAATCGGGCGAGTTTCTACTTGCAGAAGCAACAGGAATTTCTCGAGTTCATCAATCCGTTCGCGAGATATGGGAGTTTGAATTTAATGAATGGTTGAGAAACCATCAAAATTTTCGCTGTTCTGATACCCGAAACCAACAACAGGAATGGCCTAGGGGAAAAGTACACACACCGTTGTAATCGGGCGAGTTTCCACTTTCAGATGCAACAGAAATTTCTCGAGTTCGTCAATCCGTTCGCGATATATGGGAGTTTGAAGTTAAGAAATGGTTGAGGAACCATCAAAATATTCGTAAGTCTGATACTAGAAACCAATAACTACTATGGCCTAGGGCAAAAATGCACATACCGTTGTAATCGGGCGAGTTTCTGCTTTCAGATGCAACAGGAATATCTCGAGTTCGTCTATCCGTTCGCGAGATATGGGAGTTTGAAGTTATTGAATGGTTGAGTAACCATCACAATTTTCGGAAGTCTGATACTCGAAACCAATAACTACTATGGCCTAGGGCAAAAACACACATACCTTTGTAATCGGGCGAGTTTCTACTTTCAGAAGCAACAGGAATTACTCGAGTTCGTCAATCCGTTCGCGAGATATGGGAGTTTGAAGTTAAGGAATGGTTGAGAAACCATCAAAATTTTCGCAAGTCTGATAATCGAAACCAATATCTACAAAGGCCTAGGGGAAAAGTACACACACCATTGTAATCGGGCGTGTTTCTACTTACAGATGCAACAGGAATTTCTCGAGTTCATCAACCCGTTCGCGAGATATGGGAGTTTGAATTTAAGGAATGGTTGAGAAACCATCCAAATTTTCGCAAGTCTGTTACTCGAAACCAATAACTACAAAGGCCTACGGGAAAAATACACATACCTTTGTAATCGGGAGAGCTTCCACTTTCAGATGCAACAGGAATTTCTCGAGTTCGTCAATCCGTTCGCGAGATATGGGAGTTTGATGTTAAGGAATGGTTGAGAAACCATCAAAATTTTCGCAAGTCTGATAATCGAAACCAATATCTACAAAGGCCTAGGGGAAAAGTACACACACCATTGTAATCGGGCGTGTTTCTACTTACAGATGCAACAGGAATTTCTCGAGTTCATCAACCCGTTCGCGAGATATGGGAGTTTGAATTTAAGGAATGGTTGAGAAACCATCCAAATTTTCGCAAGTCTGTTACTCGAAACCAATAACTACAAAGGCCTACGGGAAAAATACACATACCTTTGTAATCGGGAGAGCTTCCACTTTCAGATGCAACAGGAATTTCTCGAGTTCGTCAATCCGTTCGCGAGATATGGGAGTTTGATGTTAAGGAATGGTTGAGAAACGATCAAAATTTTCGCAAGTCTGATATTCGATAACAATAACTGGAGTTGCCTAGGGGAAAAGTACACACAGCATTGTAATCGGGCTAGTTTGTACTTTCAGATACAACAGGAATTTCTCGAGTTTGTCAATCCGTTCGCGATATATGGGAGTTTGAAGTTAAGAAATGGTTGAGGAACCATCAAAATTTTCGCAAGTTGATAATCTTAACCAATAACTACAAAGGCCTAGGGGAAAAGTACACACACCGTTGTAATCGGGCGTGTTTCTACTTTCAGATGCAACAGGAATTTCTCGAGTTCGTCAACCCGTTCGCGAGATATGGGAGTTTGAATTTAAGGAATGGTTGAGCAACCATCAAAATTTTCGCAAGTCTGATACTCGAAACCAATAACTGGAATGACCTAGGGGAAAAGTACACACACTATTGTAATCGGGCGATTTTCTGCTTCCAGGTGCAACAGGGATTTCTCGAGTTCGTCAATCCGTTCGCGAGGCATGGAAGTTTGAATTTAAGGAATGGTTGAGGAACTATCAAAATTTTCGCAAGTCGGATACTCGAAACCAATAACTACATAGGCCTAGGTGAAAAACACACATATCTTTGTAATCGGGCGAGATTCTACTTTCAGATGCAACAGGAATTTCTCGAGTTCGTCAATCCGTTTGCGAGAAATGGGAGTTTGATGTTAAGGAATGGTTGAGAAACGATCAAAATTTTCGCAAGTCTGATATTCGATAACAATAACTGGAGATGCCTAGGGGAAAAGTACACACAGCATTGTAATCGGACTAGTTTGTACTTTCAGATACAACAGCAATTTCTCGAGTTCGTCAATCCGTTCGCGATATATGGGAGTTTGAAGTTAAGAAATGGTTGAGGAACCATCAAAATTTTCGCAAGTTGATAATCTTAACCAATAACTACAAAGGCCTAGGGGAAAAGTACACACACCGTTGTAATCGGGCGTGTTTCTACTTTCAGAAGCAACAGGAATTTCTCGAGTTCGTCAACCCGTTCGCGAGATATGGGAGTTTGAATTTAAGGAATGGTTGAGCAACCATCAAAATTTTCGCAAGTCTGATACTCGAAACCAATAACTGGAATGACCTAGGGGAAAAGTACACACACCATTGTAATCGGGCGATTTTCTGCTTCCAGGTGCAACAGGGATTTCTCGAGTTCGTCAATCCGTTCGCGAGGCATGGAAGTTTGAATTTAAGGAATGGTTGAGGAACTATCAAAATTTTCGCAAGTCGGATACTCGAAACCAATAACTGGAATGGCCTAGGGGAAAAGTACACACACCATTGTAATCGGGCGAGTTTCTACTTTCAGATGCAACAGGAATTTCTCGAGTTCGTCAATCCGTTCGCGAAATATCGGAGTTTGGAGTTAAGAGATGATTGAGAAACGATCAAAATTTTCGCAAGTCTGATATTCGATGACAATAACTGGAGTGGCCTAGGGGAAAAGTACACACAGCATTGTAATCGGGCTAGTTTGTACTTTCAGATACAACAGGAATTTCTCGAATTCGTCAATACGTTCGCGATATATGGGAGTTTGAAGTCAAGAAATGGTTGAGGAACCATCAAAATATTCGCTGGTCTGATACTCGAAACCAATAACTGGAATGGCCTTGGGGAAACGTACACATACCATTGTAATCGGGCGAGTTTCTACTTGCAGAAGCAACAGGAATTTCTCGAGTTCATCATTCCGTTCGCGAGATATGGGAGTTTGAATTTAATGAATGGTTGAGAAACCATCAAAATTTTCGCTGGTCTGATACTCGAAACCATTAACTGGAATGGCCTAGGGGAAAAGTACACACACCATTGTAATCGGGTGAGTTTCTACTTTCAGATGCAACAGGAATTTCTCGAGTTCGTCAATCCGTTCGCGAAATGTCGGAGTTTGGAGTTAAGAGATGGTTGAGAAGCGATCAAAATTTTCGCAAGTCTGATATTCGATAACAATAACTGGAGTGGCCTAGGGGAAAAGTACACACAGCATTGTAATCGGGCTAGTTTGTACTTTCAGATACAACAGGAATTTCTCGAATTCGTCAATCCGTTCGCGATATATGGGAGTTTGAAGTTAAGAAATGGTTGAGGAACCATCAAAATTTTCGCAAGTCTGATACTCGAAACCAATAACTGGAATGGCCTAAGGGAAAAGTACACACACCATTGTACACGGGCTAGTTTCTACTTTTAGATGCAACAGGAATTTCGCGAGTTCGTCAATCCGTTCGCGAGATATGGGAGTTTGAAGTTAAGGAATGGTTGAGAAACCATCGAAATTTTCGCAAGTCTGATACTCGAAATCAATAACTACCATGGCCTAGGGCAAAAATGCACATACCGTTGTAATCGGGCGAGTTTCTACTTTCAGATGCAACAGGAATTTCACGTGTTCGTCAATCCGTTCGCGAGATATGGGAGTTTGAAGTTAAGGAATGGTTGAGAAACCATCAAAATTTTCGCTGGTCTGATACTCGAAACCAATAACTGGAATGGCCTAGGGGAAAAGTACACATACCATTGTAATCGGGCGAGTTTCTACTTGCAGAAGCAACAGGAATTTCTCGAGTTCATCAATCCGTTCGCGAGATATGGGAGTTTGAATTTAATGAATGGTTGAGAAACCATCAAAATTTTCGCTGTTCTGATACCCGAAACCAACAACAGGAATGGCCTAGGGGAAAAGTACACACACCGTTGTAATCGGGCGAGTTTCCACTTTCAGATGCAACAGAAATTTCTCGAGTTCGTCAATCCGTTCGCGATATATGGGAGTTTGAAGTTAAGAAATGGTTGAGGAACCATCAAAATATTCGTAAGTCTGATACTAGAAACCAATAACTACTATGGCCTAGGGCAAAAATGCACATACCGTTGTAATCGGGCGAGTTTCTGCTTTCAGATGCAACAGGAATATCTCGAGTTCGTCTATCCGTTCGCGAGATATGGGAGTTTGAAGTTATTGAATGGTTGAGTAACCATCACAATTTTCGGAAGTCTGATACTCGAAACCAATAACTACTATGGCCTAGGGCAAAAACACACATACCTTTGTAATCGGGCGAGTTTCTACTTTCAGAAGCAACAGGAATTACTCGAGTTCGTCAATCCGTTCGCGAGATATGGGAGTTTGAAGTTAAGGAATGGTTGAGAAACCATCAAAATTTTCGCAAGTCTGATAATCGAAACCAATATCTACAAAGGCCTAGGGGAAAAGTACACACACCATTGTAATCGGGCGTGTTTCTACTTACAGATGCAACAGGAATTTCTCGAGTTCATCAACCCGTTCGCGAGATATGGGAGTTTGAATTTAAGGAATGGTTGAGAAACCATCCAAATTTTCGCAAGTCTGTTACTCGAAACCAATAACTACAAAGGCCTACGGGAAAAATACACATACCTTTGTAATCGGGAGAGCTTCCACTTTCAGATGCAACAGGAATTTCTCGAGTTCGTCAATCCGTTCGCGAGATATGGGAGTTTGATGTTAAGGAATGGTTGAGAAACCATCAAAATTTTCGCAAGTCTGATAATCGAAACCAATATCTACAAAGGCCTAGGGGAAAAGTACACACACCATTGTAATCGGGCGTGTTTCTACTTACAGATGCAACAGGAATTTCTCGAGTTCATCAACCCGTTCGCGAGATATGGGAGTTTGAATTTAAGGAATGGTTGAGAAACCATCCAAATTTTCGCAAGTCTGTTACTCGAAACCAATAACTACAAAGGCCTACGGGAAAAATACACATACCTTTGTAATCGGGAGAGCTTCCACTTTCAGATGCAACAGGAATTTCTCGAGTTCGTCAATCCGTTCGCGAGATATGGGAGTTTGATGTTAAGGAATGGTTGAGAAACGATCAAAATTTTCGCAAGTCTGATATTCGATAACAATAACTGGAGTTGCCTAGGGGAAAAGTACACACAGCATTGTAATCGGGCTAGTTTGTACTTTCAGATACAACAGGAATTTCTCGAGTTTGTCAATCCGTTCGCGATATATGGGAGTTTGAAGTTAAGAAATGGTTGAGGAACCATCAAAATTTTCGCAAGTTGATAATCTTAACCAATAACTACAAAGGCCTAGGGGAAAAGTACACACACCGTTGTAATCGGGCGTGTTTCTACTTTCAGATGCAACAGGAATTTCTCGAGTTCGTCAACCCGTTCGCGAGATATGGGAGTTTGAATTTAAGGAATGGTTGAGCAACCATCAAAATTTTCGCAAGTCTGATACTCGAAACCAATAACTGGAATGACCTAGGGGAAAAGTACACACACTATTGTAATCGGGCGATTTTCTGCCTCCAGGTGCAACAGGGATTTCTCGAGTTCGTCAATCCGTTCGCGAGGCATGGAAGTTTGAATTTAAGGAATGGTTGAGGAACTATCAAAATTTTCGCAAGTCGGATACTCGAAACCAATAACTACATAGGCCTAGGTGAAAAACACACATATCTTTGTAATCGGGCGAGATTCTACTTTCAGATGCAACAGGAATTTCTCGAGTTCGTCAATCCGTTTGCGAGAAATGGGAGTTTGATGTTAAGGAATGGTTGAGAAACGATCAAAATTTTCGCAAGTCTGATATTCGATAACAATAACTGGAGATGCCTAGGGGAAAAGTACACACAGCATTGTAATCGGACTAGTTTGTACTTTCAGATACAACAGCAATTTCTCGAGTTCGTCAATCCGTTCGCGATATATGGGAGTTTGAAGTTAAGAAATGGTTGAGGAACCATCAAAATTTTCGCAAGTTGATAATCTTAACCAATAACTACAAAGGCCTAGGGGAAAAGTACACACACCGTTGTAATCGGGCGTGTTTCTACTTTCAGAAGCAACAGGAATTTCTCGAGTTCGTCAACCCGTTCGCGAGATATGGGAGTTTGAATTTAAGGAATGGTTGAGCAACCATCAAAATTTTCGCAAGTCTGATACTCGAAACCAATAACTGGAATGACCTAGGGGAAAAGTACACACACCATTGTAATCGGGCGATTTTCTGCTCCCAGGTGCAACAGGGATTTCTCGAGTTCGTCAATCCGTTCGCGAGGCATGGAAGTTTGAATTTAAGGAATGGTTGAGGAACTATCAAAATTTTCGCAAGTCGGATACTCGAAACCAATAACTACATAGGCCTAGGTGAAAAACACACATATCTTTGTAATCGGGCGAGTTTCTACTTTCAGGTGCAACAGGAATTTCTCGAGTTCGTCAATCCGTTTGCGAGAAATGGGAGTTTGATGTTAAGGAATGGTTGAGAAACGATCAAAATTTTCGCAAGTCTGATATTCGATAACAATAACTGGAGTTGCCTAGGGGAAAAGTACACACAGCATTGTAATCGGACTAGTTTGTACTTTCAGATACAACAGGAATTTCTCGAGTTCGTCAATCCGTTCGCGATATATGGGAGTTTGAAGTTAAGAAATGGTTGAGGAACAATCAAAATTTTCGCAAGTTGATAATCTTAACCAATAACTACAAAGGCCTAGGGGAAAAGTACACACACCGTTGTAATCGGGCGAGTTTCTACTTTCAGATGCAACAGAAATTTCTCGAGTTCGTCAATCCGTTCGCGAGAAATGGGAGTTTGAAATTAAGGAATGCTTGAGAAACCATCAAAATTTTCGAAAGTCTGATACTCGAAAGCAACAACTACAAAGGCCTAGGGGAAAAATACACATAACGTTGTAATCGGGCGAGTTTCTACTTTCAGATGCAACAGAAATTTCTCGAGTTCGTCAATCCGTTCGCGAGATATGGGAGTTTGAAATTAAGGAATGCTTGAGAAACCATCAAAATTTTCGAAAGTCTGATACTCGAAAGCAACAACTACAAAGGCCTAGGGGAAAAATACACACACCATTGTAATCGGGCGAGTTTCTACTTTCACATGCAACAGGAATTTCTCCAGTTCGGCAATCCGTTCGCGAGATATGGGATTTTGAAGTTAAGGAATGGTTGAGAAACCATCAAAATTCTCACTGTTCTGATACTCGAAACCAACAACAGGAATGGCCTAGGGGAAAAGTACACACACCATTGTAATCGGGCGAGTTTCCACTTTCAGATGCAACAGAAATTTCTCGAGTTCGTCAATCCGTTCGCGAGATATGGGAGTTTGAATTTAAGGAATGATTGAGAAACCATCAAAATTTTCGCTGGTCTGATATTCGAAACCAATAACTGGAATTGCCTAGGGGAAAAGTACACACAGCATTGTAATCGGGCGAGTTTGTACTTTCAGATACAACAGGAATTCCTCGAATTCGTCAATCCGTTCGCGATATATGGGAGTTTGAAGTTAAGAAATGGTTGAGGAACCATCATAATTTTCGCAAGTCGGATACTTGAAACCAATAACTCCTATGGCCTAGGGCAAAGATGCACATACCGTTGTAATCGGGCGAGTTTCTACTTTCAGATGCAACAGGAATTTCTCGAGTTCGGCAATCCGTTCGCCAGATATGGGAGTTTGAAGTTAAGGAATGGTTGAGAAACCATCAAAATTTTCGCAAGTCTGATAATCGAAACCAATAACTACACAGGCCTAGGGGAAAAGTACACACACCATTGTAATCGGGCGAGTTTCTACTTTCAGATGCAACAGGAATTTCTCGAGTTCGTCAATCCGTTCGCGAGATATGGGAGTTTGAAGTTAAGGAATGGTTGAGAAACCATCAAAATTTTCGCTGGTCTGATACTCGAAACCAATAACTGGAATGGCCTAGGGGAAAAATACACACACCATTGTAATCGGGCGAGTTTCCACTTTCAGATGCAACAGGAATTTCTCGAGTTCGTCAATCCGTTCGCGAGATATGGGAGTTTGAAGTTAAGGTATGGTTGAGAAACTATCAAAATTTTCGCAAGTCTGATACTCGAAACCAATAACTACAAAGGCCTAGGGGAAAAATACACATACCGTTGTAATCGGGCGAGTTTCTACTTTCACATGCAACAGGAATTTCTCGAGTTTGTCAATCCGTTCGCGAGATATGGAAGTGTGAAGTTAAGGAATGGTTGAGAAACCATCAAAATTTTCGCAACTCTGGTAATCGAAACCAATAACTACAAGGGCCTAGGGGAAAAGTACACACACCATTGTAATCGGGCGTGTTTCTACATTCAGATGCAACAGGAATTTCTCGAGTTCGTCAACCCGATCGCGAGATATGGGAGTTTGAATTTAAGGAATGGTTGTGCAACCATCAAAATTTTCGCTGGTCTGATACTCGAAACCAATAACTGGAATGGCCTAGGGGAAAAGTACACACACCATTGTAATCGGGCGAGTGTCTACTTTCAGATGCAACAGGAATTGCTCGAGTTCGTCAATCCGTTCGCGAAATATCGGAGTTTGGAGTTAAGAGATGGTTGAGAAACGATCAAAATTTTCGCAAGTCTGATATTCGATAACAATAACTGGAGTGGCCTAGGGGAAAAGTACACACAGCATTGTAATCGGGCTAGTTTGTACTTTCAGATACAACAGGAATTTCTCGAATTCGTCAATCCGTTCGCAATATATGGGAGTTTGAAGTTAAGAAATGGTTGAGGAACCATCAAAATATTCGCTGGTGTGATAATCGAAACCAATAACTGGAATGGCTTTGGGGAAACGTACACATACCATTGTAATCGGGCGAGTTTCTACTTGCAGATGCAACAGCAATTTCTCGAGTTCATCAATCCGTTCGCGAGATATGGGAGTTTGAATTTAAGGAATGGTTGAGAAACCATTCAAATTTTCGCAAGTCTGATACTCGAAACCAATAACTACAAAGGCCTACGGGAAAAATACACATATCGTTGTAATCGAGCGAGTTTCTACTTTCACATGCAACAGGAATTTCACGAGTTCGTCAATCCGTTCGCGAGATATGGAAGTGTGAAGTTAAGGAATGGTTGAGAAACCATCAAAATTTTCGCAAGTCTGATAATCGAAACCAATAACTACAAAGGCCTAGGGGAAAAGTACACAAACCATTGTATTCGGGCGTGTTTCTACTTTCAGATGCAACAGGAATTTCTCGGGTTCGTCAACCCGTTCGCGAGATATGGGAGTTTGAATTTAAGGAATGGTTGAGCAACCATCAAAATTTTCGCTGGTCTGATACTCGAAACCAATAACTGGAATGGCCTAGGGGAAAAGTACACACACCATTGTAATCGGGCGAGTTTCTACTTTCAGATGCAACAGGAATTTCTCGAGTTCGTCAATCCGTTCGCGAAATATCGGAGTTTGGAGTTAAGAGATGGTTGAGAAACGATCAAAATTTTCGCAAGTCTGATATTCGATGACAATAACTGGAGTGGCCTAGGGGAAAAGTACACACAGCATTGTAATCGGGCTAGTTTGTACTTTCAGATACAACAGGAATTTCTCGAATTCGTCAATCCGTTCGCGATATATGGGAGTTTGAAGTCAAGAAATGGTTGAGGAACCATCAAAATATTCGTTGGTCTGATACTCGAAACCAATAACTGGAATGGCCTTGGGGAAACGTACACATACCATTGTAATCGGGCGAGTTTCTACTTGCAGAAGCAACAGGAATTTCTCGAGTTCATCATTCCGTTCGCGAGATATGGGAGTTTGAATTTAATGAATGGTTGAGAAACCATCAAAATTTTCGCTGGTCTGATACTCGAAACCATTAACTGGAATGGCCTAGGGGAAAAGTACACACACCATTGTAATCGGGTGAGTTTCTACTTTCAGATGCAACAGGAATTTCTCGAGTTCGTCAATCTGTTCGCGAAATATCGGAGTTTGGAGTTAAGAGATGGTTGAGAAGCGATCAAAATTTTCGCAAGTCTGATATTCGATAACAATAACTGGAGTGGCCTAGGGGAAAAGTACACACAGTATTGTAATCGGGCTAGTTTGTACTTTCAGATACAACAGGAATTTCTCGAATTCGTCAATCCGTTCGCGATATATGGGAGTTTGAAGTTAAGAAATGGTTGAGGAACCATCAAAATTTTCGCAAGTCTGATACTCGAAACCAATAACTGGAATGGCCTAAGGGAAAAGTACACACACCATTGTACACGGGCTAGTTTCTACTTTTAGATGCAACAGGAATTTCGCGAGTTCGTCAATCCGTTCGCGAGATATGGGAGTTTGAAGTTAAGGAATGGTTGAGAAACCATCGAAATTTTCGCAAGTCTGATACTCGAAATCAATAACTACCATGGCCTAGGGCAAAAATGCACATACCGTTGTAATCGGGCGAGTTTCTACTTTCAGATGCAACAGGAATTTCACGTGTTCGTCAATCCGTTCGCGAGATATGGGAGTTTGAAGTTAAGGAATGGTTGAGAAACCATCAAAATTTTCGCTGGTCTGATACTCGAAACCAATAACTGGAATGGCCTAGGGGAAAAGTACACATACCATTGTAATCGGGCGAGTTTCTACTTTCAGATGCAACAGGAATTTCTCGAGTTCGTCAATCCGTTCGCGAGATATGGGAGTTTGATGTTAAGGAATGGTTGAGAAACCATCAAAATTTTCGCTGTTCTGATACTCGAAACCAACAACAGGAATGGCCTAGGGGAAAAGTACACACACCGTTGTAATCGGGCGAGTTTCCACTTTCAGATGCAACAGAAATTTCTCGAGTTCGTCAATCCGTTCGCGATATATGGGAGTTTGAAGTTAAGAAATGGTTGAGGAACCATCAAAATATTCGTAAGTCTGATACTAGAAACCAATAACTACTATGGCCTAGGGCAAAAATGCACATACCGTTGTAATCGGGCGAGTTTCTGCTTTCAGATGCAACAGGAATATCTCGAGTTCGTCTATCCGTTCGCGAGATATGGGAGTTTGAAGTTATTGAATGGTTGAGTAACCATCACAATTTTCGGAAGTCTGATACTCGAAACCAATAACTACTATGGCCTAGGGCAAAAACACACATACCTTTGTAATCGGGCGAGTTTCTACTTTCAGAAGCAACAGGAATTACTCGAGTTCGTCAATCAGTTCGCGAGATATGGGAGTTTGAAGTTAAGGAATGGTTGAGAAACCATCAAAATTTTCGCAAGTCTGATAATCGAAACCAATAACTACAAAGGCCTAGGGGAAAAGTACACACACCATTGTAATCGGGCGTGTTTCTACTTACAGATGCAACAGGAATTTCTCGAGTTCATCAACCCGTTCGCGAGATATGGGAGTTTGAATTTAAGGAATGGTTGAGAAACCATCCAAATTTTCGCAAGTCTGTTACTCGAAACCAATAACTACAAAGGCCTACGGGAAAAATACACATACCTTTGTAATCGGGAGAGCTTCCACTTTCAGATGCAACAGGAATTTCTCGAGTTCGTCAATCCGTTCGCGAGATATGGGAGTTTGATGTTAAGGAATGGTTGAGAAACGATCAAAATTTTCGCAAGTCTGATATTCGATAACAATAACTGGTGTTGCCTAGGGGAAAAGTACACACAGCATTGTAATCGGGCTAGTTTGTACTTTCAGATACAACAGGAATTTCTCGAGTTTGTCAATCCGTTCGCGATATATGGGAGTTTGAAGTTAAGAAATGGTTGAGGAACCATCAAAATTTTCGCAAGTTGATAATCTTAACCAATAACTACAAAGGCCTAGGGGAAAAGTACACACACCGTTGTAATCGGGCGTGTTTCTACTTTCAGATGCAACAGGAATTTCTCGAGTTCGTCAAACCGTTCGCGAGATATGGGAGTTTGAATTTAAGGAATGGTTGAGCAACCATCAAAATTTTCGCAAGTCTGATACTCGAAACCAATAACTACAAAGGCCTAGGGGAAAAATGCACATACCTTTGTAATCGGGCGAGTTTCCACTTTCAGATGCAACAGGAATTTCTCGAGTGCGCCATTCCGTTCGCGAGACATGGGAGTTTGAAGTTAAGGAATGGTTGAGAAACCATCAAAATTTTCGCAAGTCTGATACTCGAAACCAATAACGACAAAGGCATATGGGAAAAATACACATACCGTTGTAATCGGGCGAATATCTGCTTTCAGATGCAACAGGAATTTCTCGAGTTCGTCATTCCGTTCGCGAGATATGGGAGTCTGAAGTTAAGGAATGGTTGAGAAACCATCAAAATTTTCGCAAGTCTGATACTCGAAACCAATAACGACAAAGCCATATGGGAAAAATACACATACCGTTGTAATCGGGCGAGTATCTGCTTTCAGATGCAACAGGAATTTCTCGAGTTCGACAATCCGTTCGCGAGATATGGGAGTTTGAAGTTAAGGAATGGTTGAGAAACCATCAAAATTTTCGCAATTCTGATGCTAGAAACGAATAACTGGAATGGCCTAGGGGAAAAGTACACACACCATTCTAATCGGCGAATCTCTAATTTCAGATGCAACAGGAATTTCTCGAGTTCGTCAATCCGTTCGCGAGATATGGGAGTTTGAAGTTAAGGAATGGTTGAGAAACCCTCAAAATTTTCGCAAGTCTGATACTCGAAACCAATAACTACAAAGGCCTAGGGCAAAAATGCACATACCGTTGTAATCGGGCGAGTTTCTACTTTCAGATGCAACAGGAATTTCACGTGTTCGTCAATCCGTTCGCGAGATATGGGAGTTTGAAGTTAAGGAATGGTTGAGAAACCATCAAAATTTTCGCAAGTCTGATACTCGAAACCAATAACTACAAAGGCCTAGGGCAAAAATGCACATACCGTTGTAATCGGGCGAGTTTCTGCTTTCAGATGCAACAGGAATTTCTCGAGTTCGTCAATCCGTTCTCGAGTTATGGGAGTTTGAAGTTAAGGAATGCTTGAGAAAACATCCAAATTTTCGCAAGTCTGATACTCGAAACCAATAACTACAAAGGCCTAGGGGAAAAATGCACATACCTTTGTAATCGGGCGAGTTTCCACTTTCAGATGCAACAGGAATTTCTCGAGTGAGCCATTCCGTTCGCGAGACATGGGAGTTTGAAGTTAAGGAATGGTTGAGAAACCATCAAAATTTTCGCAAGTCTGATACTCGAAACCAATAACGACAAAGGCATATGGGAAAAATACACATACCGTTGTAATCGGGCGAGTATCTGCTTTCAGATGCAACAGGAATTTCTCGAGTTCGTCATTCCGTTCGCGAGATATGGGAGTCTGAAGTTAAGGAATGGTTGAGAAACCATCAAAATTTTCGCAAGTCTGATACTCGAAACCAATAACGACAAAGGCATATGGGAAAAATACACATACCGTTGTAATCGGGCGAGTATCTGCTTTCAGATGCAACAGGAATTTCTCGAGTTCGTCAATCCGTTCGCGAGATATGGGAGTTTGAAGTTAAGGAATGGTTGAGAAACCCTCACAATTTTCGCAAGTCTGATACTCGAAACCAATAACTACAAAGGCCTAGGGGAAAAATGCACATACCGTTGTAATCGGGCGAGTTTCTACTTTCAGATGCAACAGGAATTTCAATTGTTCGTCAATCCGTTCGCGAGATATGGGAGTTTGAAGTTAAGGAATGGTCGAGAAACCATCAAAATTTTCGCTGGTCTGATACTCGAAACCAATAACTGGAATGGCCTAGGGGAAAAGTACACATACCATTGTAATCGGGCGAGTTTCTACTTTCAGATGCAACAGGAACTTCTCGAGATCCTCAATCCGTTCGCGAGAAATGGGAGTTTGAAGTTAAGGAATGGTTGAGAAACCATCAAAATTTTTGCAAGTCTGATACTCGAAACCAATAACTACAATGGGCTAGGGGAAAAATACACATACCCTTGTAATCGGGCGAGTTTCTACTTTCAGATGGAACAGGAATTTCTCGAGTTCGTCAACCCGTTCGCGAGATATGGGAGTTTGAATTTAAGGAATGGCTGAGAAACCATCCAAATTTTCGCAAGTCTGATACTCGAAACCAATAACTACAAAGGCCTACGGGAAAAATACACATACCTTTGTAATCGGGAGAGCGTCCACTTTCAGATGCAACAGGAATTTCTCGAGTGAGCCATTCCGTTCGCGAGACATGGGAGTTTGAAGTTAAGGAATGGTTGAGAAACCATCAAAATTTTCGCAAGTCTGATACTCGAAACCAATAACGACAAAGGCATATGGGAAAAATACACATACCGTTGTAATCGGGCGAGTATCTGCTTTCAGATGCAACAGGAATTTCTCGAGTTCGTCATTCCGTTCGCGAGATATGGGAGTCTGAAGTTAAGGAATGGTTGAGAAACCATCAAAATTTTAGCAATTCTGGCGCTAGAAACCAATAACTACAATGGCCTAGGGTAAAATACACATACCATTGTAATCGGGCGAGTTTCTGCTTTCAGATGCAACAGGAATTTCTCGAGTTCGTCAATCCGTTCTCGAGATATGGGAGTTTGAAGTTAAGGAATGCTTGAGAAAACATCCAAATTTTCGCAAGTCTGATACTCGAAACCAATAACTACAAAGGCCTAGGGGAAAAATGCACATACCTTTGTAATCGGGCGAGTTTCCACTTTCAGATGCAACAGGAATTTCTCGAGTGCGCCATTCCGTTCGCGAGACATGGGAGTTTGAAGTTAAGGAATGGTTGAGAAACCATCAAAATTTTCGCAAGTCTGATACTCGAAACCAATAACGACAAAGGCATATGGCAAAAATACACATACCGTTGTAATCGGGCGAGTATCTGCTTTCAGATGCAACAGGAATTTCTCGAGTTCGTCATTCCGTTCGCGAGATATGGGAGTCTGAAGTTAAGGAATGGTTGAGAAACCATCAAAATTTTCGCAAGTCTGATACTCGAAACCAATAACGACAAAGGCATATGGGAAAAATACACATACCGTTGTAATCGGGCGAGTGTCTGCTTTCAGATGCAACAGGAATTTCTCGAGTTCGTCAATCCGTTCGCGAGATATGGTAGTTTGAAGTTAAGGAATGGTTGAGAAACCATCAAAATTTTCGCAATTCTGATGCTAGAAACGAATAACTGGAATGGCCTCGGGGAAAAGTACACACACCATTCTAATCGGCGAATCTCTAATTTCAGATGCAACAGGAATTTCTCGAGTTCGTCAATCCGTTCGCGAGATATGGGAGTTTGAAGTTAAGGAATGGTTGAGAAACCCTCAAAATTTTCGCAAGTCTGATACTCGAAACCAATAACTACAAAGGCCTAGGGCAAAAATGCACATACCGTTGTAATCGGGCGAGTTTCTACTTTCAGATGCAACAGGAATTTCACGTGTTCGTCAATCCGTTCGCGAGATATGGGAGTTTGAAGTTAAGGAATGGTTGAGAAACCATCAAAATTTTCGCAAGTCTGATACTCGAAACCAATAACTACAAAGGCCTAGGGCAAAAATGCACATACCGTTTTAATCGGGCGAGTTTCTGCTTTCAGATGCAACAGGAATTTCTCGAGTTCGTCAATCCGTTCTCGAGATATGGGAGTTTGAAGTTAAGGAATGCTTGAGAAAACATCCAAATTTTCGCAAGTCTGATACTCGAAACCAATAACTACAAAGGCCTAGGGGAAAAATGCACATACCTTTGTAATCGGGCGAGTTTCCACTGTCAGATGCAACAAGAATTTCTCGAGTGAGCCATTCCGTTCGCGAGACATGGGAGTTTGAAGTTAAGGAATGGTTGAGAAACCATCAAAATTTTCGCAAGTCTGATACTCGAAACCAATAACGACAAAGGCATATGGGAAAAATACACATACCGTTGTAATCGGGCGAGTATCTGCTTTCAGATGCAACAGGAATTTCTCGAGTTCGTCATTCCGTTCGCGAGATATGGGAGTCTGAAGTTAAGGAATGGTTGAGAAACCATCAAAATTTTCGCAAGTCTGATACTCGAAACCAATAACGACAAAGGCATATGGGAAAAGTACACATACCGTTGTAATCGGGCGAGTATCTGCTTTCAGATGCAACAGGAATTTCTCGAGTTCGTCAATCCGTTCGCGAGATATGGGAGTTTGAAGTTAAGGAATGGTTGAGAAACCCTCACAATTTTCGCAAGTCTGATACTCGAAACCAATAACTACAAAGGCCTAGGGGAAAAATGCACATACCGTTGTAATCGGGCGAGTTTCTACTTTCAGATGCAACAGGAATTTCACTTGTTCGTCAATCCGTTCGCGAGATATGGGAGTTTGAAGTTAAGGAATGGTCGAGATACCATCAAAATTTTGGCTGGTCTGATACTCGAAACCAATAACTGGAATGGCCTAGGGGAAAAGTACACATACCATTGTAATCGGGCGAGTTTCTACTTTCAGATGCAACAGGAACTTCTCGAGTTCGTCAATCCGTTCGCGAGAAATGGGAGTTTGAAGTTAAGGAATGGTTGAGAAACCATCAAAATTTTTGCAAGTCTGATACTCGAAACCAATAACTACAATGGGCTAGGGGAAAAATACACATACCCTTGTAATCGGGCGAGTTTCTACTTTCAGATGCAACAGGAATTTCTCGAGTTCGTCAATCCGTTCGCGAGATATGGGAGTTTGAAGTTAAGGAATGGTTGAGAAACCATCGAAATTTTCGCAAGTCTGATACTAGAAACCAATAACTACCATGGCCTAGGGCAAAAATGCACATACCGTTGTAATCGGGCGAGTTTCTACTTTCAGATGCAACAGGAATTTCTCGAGTTCGTCAATCCGTTCGCGAGAAATGGGAGTTTGAAGTTACGGAATGGTTGAGAATCCATCAAAATTTTCGCAAGTCTGATACTCGAAACCTATAACAACAATGGCCTAGGGGAAAAATACACATACCGTTGTAATCGGGCGAGTTTCTACTTTCAGATGCAATAGGAATTTCTCGAGTTCGTCAATCCGTTCGCGAGATATGGGAGTTTGAAGTTAAGGAATGGTTGAGAAACCATCAAAATTTTCGCTGGTCTGATACTCGAAACCAATAACTGGAATGGCCTAGGGGAAAAGTACACACATCATTGTAATCGGGCTAGTTTCTACTTTCAGATGCAACAGGAATTTCTCGAGTTCGTCAATCCGTTCGCGAGATATGGGAGTTTGAAGTTAAGGAATGGTTGAGAAACCATCAAAATTTTCGCTGGTCTGATACTAGAAACCAATAACTACTATGGCCTAGGGCAAAAATGCACATACCGTTGTAATCGGGCGAGTTTCTGCTTTCAGATGCAACAGGAATATCTCGAGTTCGTCAATCCGTTCGCGAGATATGGGAGGTTGAAGTTATTGAATGGTTGAGTAACCATCACAATTTTCGGAAGTCTGATACTCGAAACCAATAACTACTATGGCCTACGGCAAAAATACACATACCTTTGTAATAGGGCGAGTTCCTACTTTCAGAAGCAACAGGAATTACTCGAGCTCGTCAATCCGTTCGCGAGATATGGGAGTTTGAAGTTAAGGAATGCTTGAGAAACCATCAAAATTTTCGCAAGTCTGATACACGAAACCAATAACTACAAAGGCCTAGGGGAAAAATGCATACACCTTTGTAATCGGGCGAGTTTCCACTTTCAGATGCAACAGGAATTTCTCGAGTTCGTCAATCGGTTCGTGAGATATGGGAGTTTGAAGTTAAGGAATGGTTGAGAAACCATCAAAATTTTCGCAATTCTGATGCTAGAAACGAATAACTGGAATGGCCTAGGGGAAAAGTACACACACCATTCTAATCGGGCGAATCTCTAATTTCAGATGCAACAGGAATTTCTCGAGTTCGTCAATCCGTTCGCGAGATATGGGATTTTGAAGTTAAGGAATGGTTGAGAAACCCTCAAAATTTTCGCAAGTCTGATACTCGAAACCAATAACTACAAAGGCCTAGGGCAAAAATGCACATACCGTTGTAATCGGGCGAGTTTCTACTTTCAGATGCAACAGGAATTTCACGTGTTCGTCAATCCGTTCGCGAGATGTGGGAGTTTGAATTTAAGGAATGGTTGAGAAACCATCAAAATTTTCGCTGGTCTGATACTCGAAACCAATAACTGGAATGGCCTAGGGGAAAAGTACACATACCATTGTAATCGGGCGAGTTTCTACTTTCAGATGCTACAGGAATTTCTCGAGTTCGTCAATCCGTTCGCGAGAAATGGTAGTTTGAAGTTAAGGAATGGTTGAGAAACCATCAAAATTTTTGCAAGTCTGATACTCGAAACCAATAACTACAATGGGCTAGGGGAAAAATACACATACCGTTGTAATCGGGCGAGTTTCTACTTTCAGATGCAACAGGAATTTCTCGAGTTCGTCAACCCGTTCGCGAGATATGGGAGTTTGAATTTAAGGAATGGTTAAGAAACCATCACAATTTTCGGAAGTCTGATACTCGAAACCAATAACTACTATGGCCTACGGCAAAAATACACATACCTTTGTAATAGGGCGAGTTCCTACTTTCAGAAGCAACAGGAATTACTCGAGCTCGTCAATCCGTTCGCGAGATATGGGAGTTTGAAGTTAAGGAATGCTTGAGAAACCATCAAAATTTTCGCAAGTCTGATACACGAAACCAATAACTACAAAGGCCTAGGGGAAAAATGCATTCACCTTTGTAATCGGGCGAGTTTCCACTTTCAGATGCAACAGGAATTTCTCGAGTTCGTCAATCCGTTCGTGAGATATGGGAGTTTGAAGTTAAGGAATGGTTGAGAAACCATCAAAATTTTCGCAATTCTGATGCTAGAAACGAATAACTGGAATGGCCTAGGGGAAAAGTACACACACCATTCTAATCGGGCGAATCTCTAATTTCAGATGCAACAGGAATTTCTCGAGTTCGTCAATCCGTTCGCGAGATATGGGATTTTGAAGTTAAGGAATGGTTGAGAAACCCTCAAAATTTTCGCAAGTCTGATACTCGAAACCAATAACTACAAAGGCCTAGGGCAAAAATGCACATACCGTTGTAATCGGGCGAGTTTCTACTTTCAGATGCAACAGGAATTTCACGTGTTCGTCAATCCGTTCGCGAGATGTGGGAGTTTGAAGTTAAGGAATGGTTGAGAAACCATCAAAATTTTCGCTGGTCTGATACTCGAAACCAATAACTGGAATGGCCTAGGGGAAAAGTACACATACCATTGTAATCGGGCGAGTTTCTACTTTCAGATGCTACAGGAATTTCTCGAGTTCGTCAATCCGTTCGCGAGAAATGGGAGTTTGAAGTTAAGGAATGGTTGAGAAACCATCAAAATTTTTGCAAGTCTGATACTCGAAACCAATAACTACAATGGGCTAGGGGAAAAATACACATACCGTTGTAATCGGGCGAGTTTCTACTTTCAGATGCAACAGGAATTTCTCGAGTTCGTCAACCCGTTCGCGAGATATGGGAGTTTGAATTTAAGGAATGGTTGAGAAACCATCCAAATTTTCGCAAGTCTGATACTCGAAACCAATAACTACAAAGGCCTACGGGAAAAATACACATACCTTTGTAATCGGGAGAGCGTCCACTTTCAGATGCAACAGGAATTTCTCGAGTTCGTCAATCCGTTCGCGAGATATGGGAGTTTGATGTTAAGGAATGGTTGAGAAACAATCAAAATTTTCGCTGGTCTGATACTCGAAACCAACAACAGGAATGGCCTAGGGGAAAAGTACACACACCATTGTAATCGGGCGAGTTTCTACTTTCAGATGCAACAGGAATTTCTCGAGTTCGTCAATCCGTTCCCGAGATATGGCAGTTTGAAGTTAAGGAATGGTTGAGAAACCATCGAAATTTTCGCAAGTCTGATACTCGAAACCTATAACTACCATGGCCTAGGGCAAAAATGCACATACCGTTGTAATCGGGCGAGTTTCTGCTTTCAGATGCAACAGGAATTTCTCGAGTTCGTCAATCCGTTCTCGAGATATGGGAGTGTGAAGTTAAGGAATGGTTGAGAAACCATCAAAATTATCGCAAGTCTGATACTCGAAACCAGTAACTGGAATGGCCTAGGGGAAAAGTACACATACCATTGTAATCGGGCGGGTTTCTACTTTCAGATGCAACAAGAATTTCTCGAGTTCGTCAATCCGTTCGCGAGAAATGGGAGTTTGAAGTTAAGGAATGGTTGAGAAACCATCAAAATTTTCGCAAGTCTGATACTCGAAACCTATAACTACAATGGCCTAGGGGAAAAATACACATACCGTTGTAATCGGGCGAGTTTCTACTTTCAGATGCAACAGGAATTTCTCGAATTCGTCAATCCGTTCGCGAGATATGGCAGTTTGAAGATAAGGAATGGTTGAGAAACCATCAAAATTTTCGCTGGTCTGATACACGAAACCAATAACTTGAATGGCCTAGGGGAAAAATGCACATACCGCTGCAATCGGGCGAGTTTCTGCTTTCAGATGCAACAGGAATTTCTCGAGTTCGTCAATCCGTTCGCGAGATATGGGAGTTTGAATTTAAGGAATGGTTGAGAAACCATCAAAATTTTCGCTGGTCTGATACTCGAAACCAACAACTGGAATGGCCTAGGGAAAAAGTACACACACCATTGTAATCGGGCTAGTTTCTACTTTCAGATGCAACAGGAATTTCTCGAGTTCATCAATCCGTTCGCGAGATATGGAAGTTTGAAGTTAAGGGATGGTTGAGAAACCATCAAAATTTTCGCTGGTCTGATACTCGAAACCAATAACTGGAATGGCCTAGGGGAAAAGTACACACACCATTGTAATCGGGCGAGTTTCTACTTTCAGATGCAACTGGAATTTCTCGAGTTCGTCAATCCGTTCGCGAGAATTGGGAGTTTGAAGTTAAGGAATGGTTGAGAAACCATCAAAATTTTTGCAAGTCTGATACTCGAAACCAATAACCACAATGGCCTAGGGGAAAAATACACATACCGTTGTATTCGGGCGAGTTTCTACTTTCAGATGCAACAGGAATTTCTCGAGTTCGTCAGTCCGTTCGCGAGATATGGGAGTTTGAAGTTAAGGAATGTTTTAGAAACCATCAAAATTTTCGCTGGTCTGATACTCGAAACCAATAACTGGAATGGCCTTAGGGAAACGTACACATACCATTGTAATCGGGAGAGTTTCTACTTTCAGATGCAACAGGAATTTCACGTGTTCGTCAATCCGTTCGCGAGATATGGGAGTTTGAAGTTAAGGAATGGTTGAGAAACCATCAAAATTTTCGCTGGTCTGATACTCGAAACCAATAACTGGAATGGCCTAGGGGAAAAGTACAAATACCATTGTAATCGGGCGAGTTTCTACTTTCAGATGCAACAGGAATTTCTCGAGTTCGTCAATCCGTTCGCGAGAAATGGGAGTTTGAAGTTAAGGAATGGTTGAGAAACCATCAAAATTTTTGCAAGTCTGATACTCGAAACCAATAACTACAATGGCCTAGGGGAAAAATACACATACCGTTGTAATCGGGCGAGTTTCTACTTTCAGATGCAACAGGAATTTCTCGAGTTCGTCAATCCGTTCGCGAGATATGGGAGTTTGAAGTTAAGGAATGGTTGAGAAACCATCAAAATTTTCGCTGGTCTGATACTCGAAACCAATAACTGGAATGGCCTTAGGGAAACGTAAACATACCATTGTAATCGGGCGGGTTTCTACTTTCAGATGCAACAGGAATTTCTCGAGATCATCAATCCGTTCGCGAGATATGGGAGTTTGAATTTAATGAATGGTTGAGAAACCATCAAAATTTTCGCTGGTCTGATACTCGAAACGAATAACTGGAATGGCCTAGGGGAAAAGTACACACACCATTCTAATCGGGCGAATCTCTAATTTCAGATGCAACAGGAATTTCTCGAGTTCGTCAATCCGTTCGCGAGATATGGGAGTTTGAAGTTAAGGAATGGTTGAGAAACCCTCAAAATTTTCGCAAGTCTGATACTCGAAACCAATAACTACAAAGGCCTAGTGCAAAAATGCACATACCGTTGTAATCGGGCGAGTTTCTACTTTCAGATGCAACAGGAATTTCTCGAGTTCGTCAACCCGTTCGCGAGATATGGGAGTTTGAATTTAAGGAATGGTTGAGAAACCATCCAAATTTTCGCAAGTCTGATACTCGAAACCAATAACTACAAAGGCCTACGGGAAAAATACACATACCTTTGTAATCGGGAGAGCGTCCACTTTCAGATGCAACAGGAATTTCTCGAGTTCGTCAATCCGTTCGCGAGATATGGGAGTTTGATGTTAAGGAATGGTTGAGAAACAATCAAAATTTTCGCTGGTCTGATACTCGAAACCAACAACAGGAATGGCCTAGGGGAAAAGTACACACACCATTGTAATCGGGCGAGTTTCTACTTTCAGATGCAACAGGAATTTCTCGAGTTCGTCAATCCGTTCGCGAGATATGGGAGTTTGATGTTAAGGAATGGTTGAGAAACAATCAAAATTTTCGCTGGTCTGATACTCGAAACCAATAACTGGAATGGCCTAGGGGAAAAGTACAAATACCATTGTAATCGGGCGAGTTTCTACTTTCAGATGCAACAGGAATTTCTCGAGTTCGTCAATCCGTTCGCGAGAAATGGGAGTTTGAAGTTAAGGAATGGTTGAGAAACCATCAAAATTTTTGCAAGTCTGATACTCGAAACCAATAACTACAATGGCCTAGGGGAAAAATACACATACCGTTGTAATCGGGCGAGTTTCTACTTTCAGATGCAACAGGAATTTCTCGAGTTCGTCAATCCGTTCGCGAGATATGGGAGTTTGAAGTTAAGGAATGGTTGAGACACCATCAAAATTTTCGCTGGTCTGATACTCGAAACCAATAACTGGAATGGCCTTAGGGAAACGTAAACATACCATTGTAATCGGGCGGGTTTCTACTTTCAGATGCAACAGGAATTTCTCGAGATCATCAATCCGTTCGCGAGATATGGGAGTTTGAATTTAATGAATGGTTGAGAAACCATCAAAATTTTCGCTGGTCTGATACTCGAAACGAATAACTGGAATGGCCTAGGGGAAAAGTACACACACCATTCTAATCGGGCGAATCTCTAATTTCAGATGCAACAGGAATTTCTCGAGTTCGTCAATCCGTTCGCGAGATATGGGAGTTTGAAGTTAAGGAATGGTTGAGAAACCCTCAAAATTTTCGCAAGTCTGATACTCGAAACCAATAACTACAAAGGCCTAGTGCAAAAATGCACATACCGTTGTAATCGGGCGAGTTTCTACTTTCAGATGCAACAGGAATTTCTCGAGTTCGTCAACCCGTTCGCGAGATATGGGAGTTTGAATTTAAGGAATGGTTGAGAAACCATCCAAATTTTCGCAAGTCTGATACTCGAAACCAATAACTACAAAGGCCTACGGGAAAAATACACATACCTTTGTAATCGGGAGAGCGTCCACTTTCAGATGCAACAGGAATTTCTCGAGTTCGTCAATCCGTTCGCGAGATATGGGAGTTTGATGTTAAGGAATGGTTGAGAAACAATCAAAATTTTCGCTGGTCTGATACTCGAAACCAACAACAGGAATGGCCTAGGGGAAAAGTACACACACCATTGTAATCGGGCGAGTTTCTACTTTCAGATGCAACAGGAATTTCTCGAGTTCGTCAATCCGTTCCCGAGATATGGCAGTTTGAAGTTAAGGAATGGTTGAGAAACCATCGAAATTTTCGCAAGTCTGATACTCGAAACCTATAACTACCATGGCCTAGGGCAAAAATGCACATACCGTTGTAATCGGGCGAGTTTCTGCTTTCAGATGCAACAGGAATTTCTCGAGTTCGTCAATCCGTTCTCGAGATATGGGAGTGTGAAGTTAAGGAATGGTTGAGAAACCATCAAAATTATCGCAAGTCTGATACTCGAAACCAGTAACTGGAATGGCCTAGGGGAAAAGTACACATACCATTGTAATCGGGCGGGTTTCTACTTTCAGATGCAACAAGAATTTCTCGAGTTCGTCAATCCGTTCGCGAGAAATGGGAGTTTGAAGTTAAGGAATGGTTGAGAAACCATCAAAATTTTCGCAAGTCTGATACTCGAAACCTATAACTACAATGGCCTAGGGGAAAAATAACACATACCGTTGTAATCGGGCGAGTTTCTACATTCAGATGCAACAGGAATTTCTCGAATTCGTCAATCCGTTCGCGAGATATGGCAGTTTGAAGATAAGGAATGGTTGAGAAACCATCAAAATTTTCGCTGGTCTGATACACGAAACCAATAACTTGAATGGCCTAGGGGAAAAATGCACATACCGCTGCAATCGGGCGAGTTTCTGCTTTCAGATGCAACAGGAATTTCTCGAGTTCGTCAATCCGTTCGCGAGATATGGGAGTTTGAATTTAAGGAATGGTTGAGAAACCATCAAAATTTTCGCTGGTCTGATACTCGAAACCAACAACTGGAATGGCCTAGGGAAGAAGTACACACACCATTGTAATCGGGCTAGTTTCTACTTTCAGATGCAACAGGAATTTCTCAAGTTCATCAATCCGTTCGCGAGATATGGAAGTTTGAAGTTAAGGGATGGTTGAGAAACCATCAAAATTTTCGCTGGTCTGATACTCGAAACCAATAACTGGAATGGCCTAGGGGAAAAGTACACACACCATTGTAATCGGGCGAGTTTCTACTTTCAGATGCAACTGGAATTTCTCGAGTTCGTCAATCCGTTCGCGAGAATTGGGAGTTTGAAGTTAAGGAATGGTTGAGAAACCATCAAAATTTTTGCAAGTCTGATACTCGAAACCAATAACTACAATGGCCTAGGGAAAAAGTACACACACCATTGTAATCGGGCTAGTTTCTACTTTCAGATGCAACAGGAATTTCTCGAGTTCATCAATCCGTTCGCGAGATATGGGAGTTTGAAGTTAAGGAATGTTTGAGAAACCATCAAAATTTTCGCTGGTCTGATACTCGAAACCAATAACTGGAATGGCCTTAGGGAAACGTACACATACCATTGTAATCGGGAGAGTTTCTACTTTTCAGATGCAACAGGAAATTTCACGTGTTCGTCAATCCGTTCGCGAGATATGGGAGTTTGAAGTTAAGGAATGGTTGAGAAACCATCAAAATTTTCGCTGGTCTGATACTCGAAACCAATAACTGGAATGGCCTAGGGGAAAAAGTACAAATACCATTGTAATCGGGCGAGTTTCTACTTTCAGATGGCAACAGGAATTTCTCGAGTTCGTCAATCCGTTCGCGAGAAATGGGAGTTTGAAGTTAAGGAATGGTTGAGAAACCATCAAAAATTTTTGCAAGTCTGATACTCGAAACCAATAACTACAATGGCCTAGGGGGAAAAATACACATACCGTTGTAATCGGGCGAGTTTCTACTTTCAGATGCAACAGGAATTTCTCGAGTTCGTCAATCCGTTCGCGAGATATGGGAGTTTTGAAGTTAAGGAATGGTTGAGAAACCATCAAAATTTTCGCTGGTCTGATACTCGAAACCAATAACTGGAATGGCCTTAGGGAAACGTAAAACATACCATTGTAATCGGGCGAGTTTCTACTTTCAGATGCAACAGGAATTTCTCGAGATCATCAATCCGTTCGCGAGATATGGGAGTTTGAATTTAATGAATGGTTGAGAAACCATCAAAATTTTCGCTGGTCTGATACTCGAAACGAATAACTGGAATGGCCTAGGGGAAAAGTACACACACACCCATTCTAATCGGGCGAATCTCTAATTTCAGATGCAACAGGAATTTCTCGAGTTCGTCAATCCGTTCGCGAGATATGGGAGTTTGAAGTTAAGGAATGGTGAGAAACCCTCAAAATTTTTCGCAAGTCTGATACTCGAAACCAATAACTACAGACGCCCTAGGGCAAAAATGCACGTACCGTTGTAATCGGGCGAGTTTCTTACTTTCAGATGCAACAGGAATTTCACGTGTTCGTCAATCCGTTCGCGAGATGTGGGAGTTTGAAGTTAAGGAATGGTTGAGAAACCATCAAAATTTTCGCTGGTCTGATACTCGAAACCAATAACTGGAATGGCCTAGGGGAAAAGTACACATACCATTGTAATCGGGCGAGGTTCTACTTTCAGATGCAACAGGAATTTCTCGAGTTCGTCAATCCGTTCGCGAGAAATGGGAGTTTGAAGTTAAGGAATGGTTGAGAAACCATCAAAATTTTTGCAAGTCTGATACTCGAAACCAATAACTACAATGGGCTAGGGGAAAAATACACATACCGTTGTAATCGGGCGAGTTTCTACTTTCAGATGCAACAGGAATTTCTCGAGTTCGTCAACCCGTTCGCGAGATATGGGAGTTTGAATTTAAGGAATGGTTGAGAAATCATCCAAATTTTCGCAAGTCTGATACTCGAAACCAATAACTACAAAGGCCTACGGGAAAAATACACATACCTTTGTAATCGGGAGAGCGTCCACTTTCAGATGCAACAGGAATTTCTCGAGTTCGTCAATCCGTTCGCGAGATATGGGAGTTTGATGTTAAGGAATGGTTGAGAAATCATCCAAATTTTCGCAAGTCTGATACTCGAAACCAATAACTACAAAGGCCTACGGGAAAAATACACATACCTTTGTAATCGGGAGAGCGTCCACTTTCAGATGCAACAGGAATTTCTCGAGTTCGTCAATCCGTTCGCGAGATATGGGAGTTTGAAGTTAAGGAATGGTTGAGAAACCCTCAAAATTTTCGCAAGTCTGATACTCGAAACCAATAACTACAGACGCCTAGGGCAAAAATGCACGTACCGTTGTAATCGGGCGAGTTTCTACTTTCAGATGCAACAGGAATTTCACGTGTTCGTCAATCCGTTCGCGAGATGTGGGAGTTTGAAGTTAAGGAATGGTTGAGAAACCATCAAAATTTTCGCTGGTCTGATACTCGAAACCAATAACTGGAATGGCCTAGGGGAAAAGTACACATACCATTGTAATCGGGCGAGGTTCTACTTTCAGATGCAACAGGAATTTCTCGAGTTCGTCAATCCGTTCGCGAGAAATGGGAGTTTGAAGTTAAGGAATGGTTGAGAAACCATCAAAATTTTTGCAAGTCTGATACTCGAAACCAATAACTACAATGGGCTAGGGGAAAAATACACATACCGTTGTAATCGGGCGAGTTTCTACTTTCAGATGCAACAGGAATTTCTCGAGTTCGTCAACCCGTTCGCGAGATATGGGAGTTTGAATTTAAGGAATGGTTGAGAAATCATCCAAATTTTCGCAAGTCTGATACTCGAAACCAATAACTACAAAGGCCTACGGGAAAAATACACATACCTTTGTAATCGGGAGAGCGTCCACTTTCAGATGCAACAGGAATTTCTCGAGTTCGTCAATCCGTTCGCGAGATATGGGAGTTTGATGTTAAGGAATGGTTGAGAAACAATCAAAATTTTCGCTGGTCTGATACTCGAAACCAACAACAGGAATGGCCTAGGGGAAAAGTACACACACCATTCTAATCGGGCGAGTTTCTACTTTCAGATGCAACAGGAATTTCTCGAGTTCGTCAATCCGTTCCCGAGATATGGGAGTTTGAAGTTAAGGAATGGTTGAGAAACCATCGAAATTTTCGCAAGTCTGATACTAGAAACAAATAACTACCATGGCCTAGGGCAAAAATGCACATACCGTTGTAATCGGGCGAGTTTCTGCTTTCAGATGCAACAGGAATTTCTCGAGTTCGTCAATCCGTTCTCGAGATATGGGAGTGTGAAGTTAAGGAATGGTTGAGAAACCATCAAAATTATCGCAAGTCTGATACTCGAAACCAGTAACTGGAATGGCCTAGGGGAAAAGTACACATACCATTGTAATCGGGCGAGTTTCTACTTTCAGATGCAACAAGAATTTCTCGAGTTCGTCAATCCGTTCGCGAGAAATGGGAGTTTGAAGTTAAGGAATGGTTGAGAAACCATCAAAATTTTCGCAAGTCTGATACTCGAAACCTATAACTACAATGGCCTAGGGGAAAAATACACATACCGTTGTAATCGGGCGAGTTTCTACTTTCAGATGCAACAGGAATTTCTCGAGTTCGTCAATCCGTTCGCGAGATATGGCAGTTTGAAGATAAGGAATGGTTGAGAAACCATCAAAATTTTCGCTGGTCTGATACTCGAAACCAATAACTTGAATGGCCTAGGGGAAAAATGCACATACCGCTGCAATCGGGCGAGTTTCTGCTTTCAGATGCAACAGGAATTTCTCGAGTTCGTCAATCCGTTCGCGAGATATGGGAGTTTGAATTTAAGGAATGGTTGAGAAACCATCAAAATTTTCGCTGGTCTGATACTCGAAACCAACAACTGGAATGGCCTAGGGAAAAAGTACACACACCATTGTAATCGGGCTAGTTTCTACTTTCAGATGCAACAGGAATTTCTCGAGTTCATCAATCCGTTCGCGAGATATGGAAGTTTGAAGTTAAGGGATGGTTGAGAAACCATCAAAATTTTCGCTGGTCTGATACTCGAAACCAATAACTGGAATGGCCTAGGGGAAAAGTACACACACCATTGTAATCGGGCGAGTTTCTACTTTCAGATGCAACAGGAATTTCACGTGTTCGTCAATCCGTTCGCGAGATATGGGAGTTTGAAGTTAAGGAATGGTTGAGAAACCATCAAAATTTTCGCTGGTCTGATACTCGAAACCAATAATTGGAATGGCCTAGGGGAAAAGTACAAATACCATTGTAATCGGGCGAGTTTCTACATTCAGATGCAACAGGAATTTCTCGAGATCATCAATCCGTTCGCGAGATATGGGAGATTGAATTTAATGAATGGTTGAGAAACCATCAAAATTTTCGCTGGTCTGATACTCGAAACCAATAACTGGAGTGGCCTAGGGGAAAAGTACACACACCATTGTAATCGGGCGAGTTTCTACTTTCAGATGCAACTGGAATTTCTCGAGTTCGTCAATCCGTTCGCGAGAATTGGGAGTTTGAAGTTAAGGAATGGTTGAGAAACCATCAAAATTTTTGCAAGTCTGATACTCGAAACCAATAACTACAATGGCCTAGGGGAAAAATACACATACCGTTGTAATCGGGCGAGTTTCTACTTTCAGATGCAACAGGAATTTCTCGAGTTCGTCAATCCGTTCGCGAGATATGGGAGTTTGAAGTTAAGGAATGGTTGAGAAACCATCAAAATTTTCGCTGGTCTGATACTCGAAACCAATAACTGGAATGGCCTTAGGGAAACGTACACATACCATTGTAATCGGGAGAGTTTCTACTTTCAGATGCAACAGGAATTTCACGTGTTCGTCAATCCGTTCGCGAGATATGGGAGTTTGAAGTTAAGGAATGGTTGAGAAACCATCAAAATTTTCGCTGGTCTGATACTCGAAACCAATAACTGGAATGGCCTAGGGGAAAAGTACAAATACCATTGTAATCGGGCGAGTTTCTACTTTCAGATGCAACAGGAATTTCTCGAGTTCGTCAATCCGTTCGCGAGAAATGGGAGTTTGAAGTTAAGGAATGGTTGAGAAACCATCAAAATTTTTGCAAGTCTGATACTCGAAACCAAAAACTACAATGGCCTAGGGGAAAAATACACATACCGTTGTAATCGGGCGAGTTTCTACTTTCAGATGCAACAGGAATTTCTCGAGTTCGTCAATCCGTTCGCGAGATATGGGAGTTTGAAGTTAAGGAATGGTTGAGAAACCATCAAAATTTTCGCTGGTCTGATACTCGAAACCAATAACTGGAATGGCCTTAGGGAAACGTACACATACCATTGTAATCGGGCGAGTTTCTACTTTCAGATGCAACAGGAATTGCACGTGTTCGTCAATCCGTTCGCGAGATATGGGAGTTTGAAGTTAAGGAATGGTTGAGAAACCATCGAAATTTTCGCAAGTCTGATACTCGAAACCAATAACTACCATGGCCTAGGGCAAAAATGCACATACCGTTGTAATCGGGCGAGTTTCTACTTTCAGATGCAACAGGAATTTCACGTGTTCGTCAATCCGTTCGCGAGATATGGGAGTTTGAAGTTAAGGAATGGTTGAGAAACCATCAAAATTTTCGCTGGTCTGATACTCGAAACCAATAACTAGAATGGCCTAGGAGAAAAGTACACATACCATTGTAATCGGGCGAGTTTCTACTTTCAGATGCAACAGGAATTTCTCGAGTTCGTCAATCCGTTCGCGAGAAATGGGAGTTTGAAGTTAAGGAATGGTTGAGAAACCATCAAAATTTTCGCTGGTCTGATACTCGAAACCAATAACTGGAGTGGCCTAGGGGAAAAGTACACACACCATTGTAATCGGGCGAGTTTCTACTTTCAGATGCAACTGGAATTTCTCGAGTTCGTCAATCCGTTCGCGAAATATCGGAGTTTGGAGTTAAGAGATGGTTGAGAAACGATCAAAATTTTCGCAAGTCTGATATTCGATAACAATAACTACTATGGCCTAGGGCAAAAATGCACATACCGTTGTAATGGGGCGAGTTTCTACTTTCAGATGCAACAGGAATTTCTCGAGTTCGTCAATCCGTTCGCGAGATATGGAAGTTTGATGTGAAGGAATGGTTGATAAACCATCAAAATTTTCGCTGGTCTGATACTCGAAATCAATAGCTACCATGGCCTAGGGCAAAAATGCACATACCGTTGTAATCGGGCGAGTTTCTACTTTCAGATGCAACAGGAATTTCACGTGTTCGTCAATCCGTTCGCGAGATATGGGAGTTTGAAGTTAAGGAATGGTTGAGAAACCATCAAAATTTTCGCTGGTCTGATACTCGAAACCAATAACTAGAATGGCCTAGGAGAAAAGTACACATACCATTGTAATCGGGCGTGTTTCTTCTTTCAGATGCAACAGGAATTTCTCGAGTTCGTCAATCCGTTCGCGAGAAATGGGAGTTTGAAGTTAAGGAATGGTTGAGAAACCATCAAAATTTTTGCAAGTCTGATACTCGAAACCAATAACTACAATGGGCTAGGGGAAAAATACACATACCGTTGTAATCGGGCGAGTTTCTACTTTCAGATGCAACAGGAATTTCTCGAGTTCGTCAATCCTTTCGCGAGATATGGGAGTTTGAAGTTAAGGAATGGTTGAGAAACCATCAAAATTTTCGCTGGTCTGATACTCGAAACCAATAACTGCAATGGCCTAGGGGAAAAGTACACATACCATTGTAATCGGGCGAGTTTCTACTTTCAGATGCAACAGGAATTTCTCGAGTTCGTCAATCCGTTCGCGAGAAATGGGAGTTTGAAGTTAAGGAATGGTTGAGAAACCATCAAAATTTTTGCAAGTCTGACACTCGAAACCAATAACTACAATGGGCTAGGGGAAAAATACACATACCGTTGTAATCGGGCGAGTTTCTACTTTCAGATGCAACAGGAATTTCTCGAGTTCGTCAATCCGTTCGCGAGATATGGGAGTTTGAAGTTAAGGAATGGTTGAGAAACCATCAAAATTTTCGCTGGTCTGATACTCGAAACCAATAACTGGAATGGCCTAGGGGAAAAGTACACACACCATTGTAATCGGGCTGGTTTCTACTTTCAGATGCAACAGGAATTTCTCGAGTTCGTCAATCCGTTCGCGAGATATGGGAGTTTGAAGTTAAGGAATGGTTGAGAAACCATCGAAATTTTCGCAAGTCTGATACTAGAAACCAATAACTACTATGGCCTAGGGCAAAAATGCACATACCGTTGTAATCGGGCGAGTTTCTTCTTTCAGATGCAACAGGAATATCTCGAGTTCGTCTATCCGTTCGCGAGATATGGGAGTTTGAAGTTATTGAATGGTTGAGTAACCATCACAATTTTCGGAAGTCTGATACTCGAAACCAATAACTACTATGGCCTAGGGCAAAAATACACATACCTTTGTAATCGGGCGAGTTTCTACTTTCAGAAGCAACAGGAATTACTCGAGTTCGTCAATCCGTTCGCGAGATATGGGAGTTTGATGTTAAGGAATGGTTGAGAAACGATCAAAATTTTCGCAAGTCTGATATTCGATAACAATAACTGGAGTTGCCTAGGGGAAAAGTACACACAGCATTGTAATCGGGCTAGTTTGTACTTTCAGATACAACAGGAATTTCTCGAGTTCGTCAATCCGTTCGCGATATATGGGAGTTTGAAGTTAAGAAATGGTTGAGGAACCATCAAAATTTTCGCAAGTTGATAATCTTAACCAATAACTACGAAGGCCTAGGGGAAAAGTACACACACCGTTGTAATCGGGCGTGTTTCTACTTTCAGATGCAACAGGAATTTCTCGAGTTCGTCAACCCGTTCGAGAGATATGGGAGTTTGAATTTAAGGAATGGTTGAGCAACCATCAAAATTTTCGCAAGTCTGATACTCGAAACCAATAACTGGAATGACCTAGGGGAAAAGTACACACACCATTCTAATCGGGCGAATCTCTAATTTCAGATGCAACAGGAATTTCTCGAGTTCGTCAATCCGTTCGCGAGATATGGGAGATTGAAGTTAAGGAATGGTTGAGAAACCATCAAAATTTTCGCAAGTCTGATACTCGAAACCAATAACTACAAAGGCCTAGGGGAAAAACACACATATCTTTGTAATCGGGCGAGTTTCCAGTTTCAGATGCAACAGGAATTTCTCGAGTTCGTCTATTCGTTCGCGAGATATGGGAGTTTGAAGTTAAGGAATGGTTGGGAAACCATCAAAATTTTAGTAATTCTGGCGCTAGAAACCAATAACTACAATGGCTAGAGGAAAATACACATACCGTTGTAATCGGGCGAGTTTCTGCTTTCAGATGCAACAGGAATTTCTCGAGTTCGTCAATCCGTTCGCGAGAAATGGGAGTTTGAAGTTAAGGAATGGTTGAGAAACCATCAAAATTTTTGCAAGTCTGACACTCGAAACCAATAACTACAATGGGCTAGGGGAAAAATACACATACCGTTGTAATCGGGCGAGTTTCTACTTTCAGATGCAACAGGAATTTCTCGAGTTCGTCAATCCGTTCGCGAGATATGGGAGTTTGAAGTTAAGGAATGGTTGAGAAACCATCAAAATTTTCGCTGGTCTGATACTCGAAACCAATAACTGGAATGGCCTAGGGGAAAAGTACACACACCATTGTAATCGGGCTGGTTTCTACTTTCAGATGCAACAGGAATTTCTCGAGTTCGTCAATCCGTTCGCGAGATATGGGAGTTTGAAGTTAAGGAATGGTTGAGAAACCATCGAAATTTTCGCAAGTCTGATACTAGAAACCAATAACTACTATGGCCTAGGGCAAAAATGCACATACCGTTGTAATCGGGCGAGTTTCTTCTTTCAGATGCAACAGGAATATCTCGAGTTCGTCTATCCGTTCGCGAGATATGGGAGTTTGAAGTTATTGAATGGTTGAGTAACCATCACAATTTTCGGAAGTCTGATACTCGAAACCAATAACTACTATGGCCTAGGGCAAAAATACACATACCTTTGTAATCGGGCGAGTTTCTACTTTCAGAAGCAACAGGAATTACTCGAGTTCGTCAATCCGTTCGCGAGATATGGGAGTTTGATGTTAAGGAATGGTTGAGAAACGATCAAAATTTTCGCAAGTCTGATATTCGATAACAATAACTGGAGTTGCCTAGGGGAAAAGTACACACAGCATTGTAATCGGGCTAGTTTGTACTTTCAGATACAACAGGAATTTCTCGAGTTCGTCAATCCGTTCGCGATATATGGGAGTTTGAAGTTAAGAAATGGTTGAGGAACCATCAAAATTTTCGCAAGTTGATAATCTTAACCAATAACTACGAAGGCCTAGGGGAAAAGTACACACACCGTTGTAATCGGGCGTGTTTCTACTTTCAGATGCAACAGGAATTTCTCGAGTTCGTCAACCCGTTCGAGAGATATGGGAGTTTGAATTTAAGGAATGGTTGAGCAACCATCAAAATTTTCGCAAGTCTGATACTCGAAACCAATAACTGGAATGACCTAGGGGAAAAGTACACACACCATTCTAATCGGGCGAATCTCTAATTTCAGATGCAACAGGAATTTCTCGAGTTCGTCAATCCGTTCGCGAGATATGGGAGATTGAAGTTAAGGAATGGTTGAGAAACCATCAAAATTTTCGCAAGTCTGATACTCGAAACCAATAACTACAAAGGCCTAGGGGAAAAACACACATATCTTTGTAATCGGGCGAGTTTCCAGTTTCAGATGCAACAGGAATTTCTCGAGTTCGTCTATTCGTTCGCGAGATATGGGAGTTTGAAGTTAAGGAATGGTTGGGAAACCATCAAAATTTTAGTAATTCTGGCGCTAGAAACCAATAACTACAATGGCTAGAGGAAAATACACATACCGTTGTAATCGGGCGAGTTTCTGCTTTCAGATGCAACAGGAATTTCTCGAGTTCGTCAATCCGTTCTCGAGATATGGGAGTTTGAAGTTAAGGAATGCTTGAGAAAACATCCAAATTTTCGCAAGTCTGATACTCGAAACCAATAACTACAAAGGCCTAGGGGAAAAATGCACATACCTTTGTAATCGGGCGAGTTTCCACTTTCAGATGCAACAGGAATTTCTCGAGTGCGGCATTCCGTTTGCGAGACATGGGAGTTTGAAGTTAAGGAATGGTTGAGAAACCATCAAAATTTTCGCAAGTCTGATACTCGAAACCAATAACGACAAAGGCATATGGGAAAAATACACATACCGTTGTAATCGGGCGAGTATCTGCTTTCAGATGCAACAGGAATTTCTCGAGTTCGTCATTCCGTTCGCGAGATATGGGAGTCTGAAGTTAAGGAATGGTTGAGAAACCATCATAATTTTCGCAAGTCTGATACTAGAAACCAATAACGACAAAGGCATATGGGAAAAATACACCTACCGTTGTAATCGGGCGAGTATCTGCTTTCAGATGCAACGGGAATTTCTCGAGTTCGTCAATCCGTTCGCGAGATATGGGAGTTTGAAATTAAGGAATGGTTGAGAAACCATCAAAATTTTCGCAATTCTGATGCTAGAAACGAATAACTGGAATGGCCTAGGGGAAAAGTACACACACCATTCTAATCGGGCGAATCTCTAATTTCAGATGCAACAGGAATTTCTAGAGTTCGTCAATCCGGTCGCGAGATATGGGAGTTTGAAGTTAAGGAATGGTTGAGAAACCCTCAAAATTTTCGCAAGTCTGATACTCGAAACCAATAACTACAAAGGCCTAGGGGAAAAACACACATATCTTTGTAATCGTGCGAGTTTCTGCTTTCAGATGCAACAGGAATTTCTCGAGTTCGTCATTCCGTTCGCGAGATATGGGAGTTTGAATTTAAGGAATGCTTGAGAAACCATCAAAATTTTCGAAAGTCTGATACTCGAAACCAATAACTACAAAGGCCTAGGGGAAAAATGCACATACCGTTGTAATCGGGCGAGTTTCTGCTTTCAGATGCAACAGGAATTTCTCGAGTTCGTCAATCCGTTCTCAAGATATGGGAGTTTGAAGTTAAGGAATGCTTGAGAAAACATCCAAATTTTCGCAAGTCTGATACTCGAAACCAATAACTACAAAGGCCTAGGGGAAAAATGCACATACCTTTGTAATCGGGCGAGTTTCCACTTTCAGATGCAACAGGAATTTCTCGAGTGAGCCATTCCGTTCGCGAGACATGGGAGTTTGAAGTTAAGGAATGGTTGGGAAACCATCAATATTTTCGCAAGTCTGATACTCGAAACCAATAACGACAAAGGCATATGGGAAAAATACACATACCGTTGTAATCGGGCGAGTATCTGCTTTCAGATGCAACAGGAATTTCTCGAGTTCGTCATTCCGTTCGCGAGATATGGGAGTCTGAAGTTAAGGAATGGTTGAGAAACCATCAAAATTTTCGCAAGTCTGATACTCGAAACCAATAACTACAAAGGCATATGGGAAAAATACACATACCGTTGTAATCGGGCGAGTATCTGTTTTCAGATGCATCAGGAATTTCTCGAGTTCGTCAATCCGTTCGCGAGATATGGGAGTTTGAAGTTAAGGAATGGTTGAGAAACCCTCACAATTTTCGCAAGTCTGATACTCGAAATCAATAACTACAAAGGCCTAGGGGAAAAATGCACATACCGTTGTAATCGGGCGAGTTTCTACTTTCAGATGCAACAGGAATTTCTCGAGTTCGTCAACCCGTTCGCGAGATATGGGAGTTTGAATTTAAGGAATGGTTGAGAAACCATCCAAATTTTCGCAAGTCTGATACTCGAAACCAATAACTACAAAGGCCTACGGGAAAAATACAC
The DNA here is from genome assembly GCF_051014685.1 of Ptiloglossa arizonensis. Taxonomy (NCBI): domain Eukaryota; kingdom Metazoa; phylum Arthropoda; class Insecta; order Hymenoptera; family Colletidae; genus Ptiloglossa; species Ptiloglossa arizonensis. The sequence goes on from NW_027479141.1 coordinate 53,477, forward strand.
ATACCTATGTAATCGGGAGAGCGTCCACTTTCAGATGCAACAGGAATTTCTCGAGTTCGTCAATCCGTTCGCGAGATATGGGAGTTTGATATTAAGGAATGGTTGAGAAACCATCAAAATTTTCGCTGGTCTGATACTCGAAACCAACAACAGGAATGGCCTAGGGGAAAAGTACACCCACCATTGTAATCGGGCGAGTTTCTACTTTCAGATGCAAAAGGAATTTCTCGAGTTCGTCAATCCGTTCGCGAGATATGGGAGTTTGAAGTTAAGGAATGGTTGAGAAACCATCGAAATTTTCGCAAGTCTGATACTAGAAACCAATAACTACCATGGCCTAGGGCAAAAATGCACATACCGTTGTAATCGGGCGAGTTTCTACTTTCAGATGCAACAGGAATTTCTCGAGTTCGTCAATCCGTTCGCGAGAAATGGGAGTTTGAAGTTACGGAATGGTTGAGAAACCATCAAAATTTTCGCAAGTCTGATACTCGAAACCTATAACAACAATGGCCTAGGGGAAAAATACACATACCGTTGTAATCGGGCGAGTTTCTACTTTCAGATGCAACAGGAATTTCTCGAGTTCGTCAATCCGTTCGCGAGATATGGGAGTTTGAAGTTAAGGAATGGTTGAGAAACCATCAAAATTTTTGCTGGTCTGATACTCGAAACCAATAACTGGAATGGTCTAGGGGAAAAGTACACACACCCTTGTAATCGGGCTAGTTTCTACTTTCAGATGCAACAGGAATTTCTCGAGTTCGTCAATCCGTTCGCGAGATATGGGAGTTTGAAGTTAAGGAATGGTTGAGAAACCATCAAAATTTTCGCTGGTCTGATACTCGAAACCAATAACTGGAATGACCTAGGGGAAAAGTACACACACCATTGTAATCGGGCGATTTTCTGCTTCCAGGTGCAACAGGGATTTCTCGAGTTCGTCAATCCGTTCGCGAGGCATGGAAGTTTGAATTTAAGGAATGGTTGAGGAACTATCAAAATTTTCGCAAGACTGATACTCGAAACCATTAACTACAAAGGCCTAGGGGAAAAACACACATATCTTTGTAATCGGGCGAGTTTCTGCTTTCAGATGCAACAGGAATTTCTCGAGTTCGTCAATCCGTTCGCGAGATATGGGAGTTTGAAGTTAAGGAATGGTTGAGAAACCCTCAAAATTTTCGCAAGACTGATACTCGAAACCATTAACTACAAAGGCCTAGGGGAAAAACACACATATCTTTGTAATCGGGCAAGTTTCTGCTTTCAGATGCAACAGGAATTTCTCGAGTTCGTCAATCCGTTCGCGAGATATGGGAGTTTGAAGTTAAGGAATGCTTGAGAAACCATCAAAATTTTCGCAAGTCTGATACACGAAACCAATAACTACAAAGGCCTAGGGGAAAAATGCATACACCTTTGTAATCGGGCGAGTTTCCACTTTCAGATGCAACAGGAATTTCTCGAGTTCGTCAATCCGTTCGTGAGATATGGGAGTTTGAAGTTAAGGAATGGTTGAGAAACCATCAAAATTTTCGCAATTCTGATGCTAGAAACGAATAACTGGAACAGCCTAGGGGAAAAGTACACACACCATTCTAATCGGGCGAATCTCTAATTTCAGATGCAACAGAAATTTCTCGAGTTCGTCAATCCGTTCGCGAGATATGGGAGTATGAAGTTAAGGAATGGTTGAGAAACCCTCAAAATTTTCGCAAGTCTGATACTCGAAACCAATAACTACAATGGGCTAGGGGAAAAATACACATACCGTTGTAATCGGGCGAGTTTCTACTTTCAGATGCAACAGGAATTTCTCGAGTTCGTCAACCCGTTCGCGAGATATGGGTGTTTGAATTTAAGGAATGGTTGAGAAACCATCCAAATTTTCGCAAGTCTGATACTCGAAACCAATAACTACAAAGGCCTACCGGAAAAATACACATACCTTTGTAATCGGGAGAGCGTCCACTTTCAGATGCAACAGGAATTTCTCGAGTTCGTCAATCCGTTCGCGAGATATGGGAGTTTGATGTTAAGGAATGGTTGAGAAACCATCAAAATTTTCGCTGGTCTGATACTCGAAACCAACAACAGGAATGGCCTAGGGGAAAAGTACACACACCATTGTAATCGGGCGAGTTTCTACTTTCAGATGCAACAGGAATTTCTCGAGTTCGTCAATCCGTTCGCGAGATATGGGAGTTTGAAGTTAAGGAATGGTTGAGAAACCATCGAAATTTTCGCAAGTCTGATACTAGAAACTAATAACTACCATGGCCTAGGGCAAAAATGCACATACCGTTGTAATCGGACGAGTTTCTGCTTTCAGATGCAACAGGAATTTCTCGAGTTCGTCAATCCGTTCGCGAGATATGGGAGTGTGAAATTAAGGAATGGTTGAGAAACCATCAAAATTATCGCAAGTCTGATACTCGAAACCAATAACTGGAATGGCCTAGGGGAAAAGTACACATACCATTGTAATCGGGCGAGTTTCTACTTTCAGATGCAACAAGAATTTCTCGAGTTCGTCAATCCGTTCGCGAGAAATGGGAGTTTGAAGTTAAGGAATGGTTGAGAAACCATCAAAATTTTCGCAAGTCTGATACTCGAAACCTATAACTACAATGGCCTACGGGAAAAATACACATACCTTTGTAATCGGGAGAGCGTCCACTTTCAGATGCAACAGGAATTTCTCGAGTTCGTCAATCCGTTCGCGAGATATGGGAGTTTGATGTTAAGGAATGGTTGAGAAACCATCAAAATTTTCGCAATTCTGATGCTAGAAACGAATAACTGGAATAGCCTAGGGGAAAAGTACACACACCATTCTAATCGGGCGAATCTCTAATTTCAGATGCAACAGAAATTTCTCGAGTTCGTCAATCCGTTCGCGAGATATGGGAGTATGAAGTTAAGGAATGGTTGAGAAACCCTCAAAATTTTCGCAAGTCTGATACTCGAAACCAATAACTACAATGGGCTAGGGGAAAAATACACATACCGTTGTAATCGGGCGAGTTTCTACTTTCAGATGCAACAGGAATTTCTCGAGTTCGTCAACCCGTTCGCGAGATATGGGTGTTTGAATTTAAGGAATGGTTGAGAAACCATCCAAATTTTCGCAAGTCTGATACTCGAAACCAATAACTACAAAGGCCTACGGGAAAAATACACATACCTTTGTAATCGGGAGAGCGTCCACTTTCAGATGCAACAGGAATTTCTCGAGTTCGTCAATCCGTTCGCGAGATATGGGAGTTTGATGTTAAGGAATGGTTGAGAAACCATCAAAATTTTCGCTGGTCTGATACTCGAAACCAACAACAGGAATGGCCTAGGGGAAAAGTACACACACCATTGTAATCGGGCGAGTTTCTACTTTCAGATGCAACAGGAATTTCTCGAGTTCGTCAATCCGTTCGCGAGATATGGGAGTTTGAAGTTAAGGAATGGTTGAGAAACCATCGAAATTTTCGCAAGTCTGATACTAGAAACTAATAACTACCATGGCCTAGGGCAAAAATGCACATACCGTTGTAATCGGGCGAGTTTCTGCTTTCAGATGCAACAGGAATTTCTCGAGTTCGTCAATCCGTTCGCGAGATATGGGAGTGTGAAGTTAAGGAATGGTTGAGAAACCATCAAAATTATCGCAAGTCTGATACTCGAAACCAATAACTGGAATGGCCTAGGGGAAAAGTACACATACCATTGTAATCGGGCGAGTTTCTACTTTCAGATGCAACAAGAATTTCTCGAGTTCGTCAATCCGTTCGCGAGAAATGGGAGTTTGAAGTTAAGGAATGGTTGAGAAACCATCAAAATTTTCGCAAGTCTGATACTCGAAACCTATAACTACAATGGCCTAGGGGAAAAATACACATACCGTTGTAATCGGGCGAGTTTCTACTTTCAGATGCAACAGGAATTTCTCGAGTTCGTCAATCCGTTCGCGAGATATGGCAGTTTGAAGATAAGGAATGGTTGAGAAACCATCAAAATTTTCGCTGGTCTGATACTCGAAACCAATAACTTGAATGGCCTAGGGGAAAAATGCACATACCGCTGCAATCGGGCGAGTTTCTGCTTTCAGATGCAACAGGAATTTCTCGAGTTCGTCAATCCGTTCGCGAGATATGGGAGTTTGAATTTAAGGAATGGTTGAGAAACCATCAAAATTTTCGCTGGTCTGATACTCGAAACCAATAACTGGAATGGCCTAGGGGAAAAGTACACACACCATTGTAATCGGGCTAGTTTCTACTTTCAGATGCAACAGGAATTTCTCGAGTTCGTCAATCCGTTCGCGAGATATGGGAGTTTGAAGTTAAGGAATGGTTGAGAAACCATCAAAATTTTCGCTGGTCTGATACTCGAAACCAATAACTGGAATGGCCTAGGGGAAAAGTACACATACCATTGTAATCGGGCGAGTTTCTACTTTCAAATGCAACAGGAATTTCTCGAGTTCGTCAATCCGTTCGCGAGATATGGGAGTTTGAAGTTAAGGAATGGTTGAGAAACCATCAAAATTTTCGCTGGTCTGATACTCGAAACCAATAATTGGAATGGCCTAGGGGAAAAGTACACACACCATTGTAATCGGGCTAGTTTCTACTTTCAGATGCAACAGGAATTTCTCGAGTTCGTCAATCCGTTCGCGAGATATGGGAGTTTGAAGTTAAGGAATGGTTGAGAAACCATCAAAATTTTCGCTGGTCTGATACTCGAAACCAATAACTGGAGTGGCCTAGGGGAAAAGTACACACACCATTGTAATCGGGCGAGTTTCTACTTTCAGATGCAACTGGAATTTCTCGAGTTCGTCAATCCGTTCGCGAAATATCGGAGTTTGGAGTTAAGAGATGGTTGAGAAACGATCAAAATTTTCGCAAGTCTGATATTCGATAACAATAACTGGAGTGGCCTAGGGGAAAAGTACACTCAGCATTGTAATCGGGCTAGTTTGTACTTTCAGATACAACAGGAATTTCTCGAATTCGTCAATCCGTTCGCGATATATGGGAGTTTGAAGTTAAGAAATGGTTGAGGAACCATCAAAATATTCGCTGGTCTGATACTCGAAACCAATAACAGGAATGGCCTTGGGGAAACCTACACATACCATTGTAATCGGGCGAGTTTCTACTTTCAGATGCAACAGGAATTTCACGTGTTCGTCAATCCGTTCGCGAGATATGGGAGTTTGAAGTTAAGGAATGGTTGAGAAACCATCGAAATTTTCGCAAGTCTGATACTCGAAACCAATAACTACTATGGCCTAGGGCAAAAATGCACATACCGTTGTAATGGGGCGAGTTTCTACTTTCAGATGCAACAGGAATTTCTCGAGTTCGTCAATCCGTTCGCGAGATATGGAAGTTTGATGTTAAGGAATGGTTGATAAACCATCAAAATTTTCGCTGGTCTGATACTCGAAATCAATAACTACCATGGCCTAGGGCAAAAATGCACATACCGTTGTAATCGGGCGAGTTTCTACTTTCAGATGCAACAGGAATTTCACGTGTTCGTCAATCCGTTCGCGAGATATGGGAGTTTGAAGTTAAGGAATGGTTGAGAAACCATCAAAATTTTCGCTGGTCTGATACTCGAAACCAATAACTAGAATGGCCTAGGAGAAAAGTACACATACCATTGTAATCGGGCGTGTTTCTACTTTCAGATGCAACAGGAATTTCTCGAGTTCGTCAATCCGTTCGCGAGAAATGGGAGTTTGAAGTTAAGGAATGGTTGAGAAACCATCAAAATTTTTGCAAGTCTGATACTTGAAACCAATAACTACAATGGGCTAGGGGAAAAATACACATACCATTGTAATCGGGCGAGCTTCTACTTTCAGATGCAACAGGAATTTCTCGAGTTCGTCAATCCGTTCGCGAGATATGGGAGTTTGAAGTTAAGGAATGGTTGAGAAACCATCAAAATTTTCGCTGGTCTGATACTCGAAACCAATAACTGGAATGGCCTAGGGGAAAAGTACACACACCATTGTAATCGGGCTAGTTTCTACTTTCAGATGCAACAGGAATTTCTCGAGTTCGTCAATCCGTTCGCGAGATATGGGAGTTTGAAGTTAAGGAATGGTTGAGAAACCATCAAAATTTTCGCTGGTCTGATACTCGAAACCAATAACTGGAATGGCCTAGGGGAAAAGTACACATACCATTGTAATCGGGCGAGGTTCTACTTTCAGATGCAACAGGAATTTCTCGAGTTCGTCAATCCGTTCGCGAGAAATGGGAGTTTGAAGTTAAGGAATGGTTGAGAAACCATCAAAATTTTTGCAAGTCTGATACTCGAAACCAATAACTACAATGGGCTAGGGGAAAAATACACATACCGTTGTAATCGGGCGAGTTTCTACTTTCAGATGCAACAGGAATTTCTCGAGTTCGTCAATCCGTTCGCGAGAAATGGGAGTTTGAAGTTAAGGAATGGTTGAGAAACCATCAAAATTTTCGTTGGTCTGATACTCGAAACCAATAACTGGAATGGCCTAGGGGAAAAGTACACACACCATTGTAATCGGGCTAGTTTCTACTTTCAGATGCAACAGGAATTTCTCGAGTTCGTCAATCCGTTCGCGAGATATGGGAGTTTGAAGTTAAGAAATGGTTGAGGAACCATCAAAATTTTCGCAAGTTGATAATCTTAACCAATAACTACGAAGGCCTAGGGGAAAAGTACACACACCGTTGTAATCGGGCGTGTTTCTACTTTCAGATGCAACAGGAATTTCTCGAGTTCGTCAACCCGTTCGCGAGATATGGGAGTTTGAATTTAAGGAATGGTTGAGCAACCATCAAAATTTTCGCAAGTCTGATACTCGAAACCAATAACTGGAATGACCTAGGGGAAAAGTACACACACCATTCTAATCGGGCGAATCTCTAATTTCAGATGCAACAGGAATTTCTCGAGTTCGTCAATCCGTTCGCGAGATATGGGAGATTGAAGTTAAGGAATGGTTGAGAAACCATCAAAATTTTCGCAAGTCTGATACTCGAAACCAATAACTACAAAGGCCTAGGGGAAAAACACACATATCTTTGTAATCGGGCGAGTTTCCAGTTTCAGATGCAACAGGAATTTCTCGAGTTCGTCTATTCGTTCGCGAGATATGGGAGTTTGATGTTAAGGAATGGTTGGGAAACCATCAAAATTTTAGTAATTCTGGCGCTAGAAACCAATAACTACAATGGCTAGAGGAAAATACACATACCGTTGTAATCGGGCGAGTTTCTGCTTTCAGATGCAACAGGAATTTCTCGAGTTCGTCAATCCGTTCTCGAGATATGGGAGTTTGAAGTTAAGGAATGCTTGAGAAAACATCCAAATTTTCGCAAGTCTGATACTCGAAACCAATAACTACAAAGGCCTAGGGGAAAAATGCACATACCTTTGTAATCGGGCGAGTTTCCACTTTCAGATGCAACAGGAATTTCTCGAGTGCGGCATTCCGTTTGCGAGACATGGGAGTTCGAAGTTAAGGAATGGTTGAGAAACCATCAAAATTTTCGCAAGTCTGATACTCGAAACCAATAACGACAAAGGCATATGGGAAAAATACACATACCGTTGTAATCGGGCGAGTATCTGCTTTCAGATGCAACAGGAATTTCTCGAGTTCGTCATTCCGTTCGCGAGATATGGGAGTCTGAAGTTAAGGAAAGGTTGAGAAACCATCAAAATTTTCGCAAGTCTGATACTAGAAACCAATAACGACAAAGGCATATGGGAAAAATACACCTACCGTTGTAATCGGGCGAGTATCTGCTTTCAGATGCAACGGGAATTTCTCGAGTTCGTCAATCCGTTCGCGAGATATGGGAGTTTGAAATTAAGGAATGGTTGAGAAACCATCAAAATTTTCGCAATTCTGATGCTAGAAACGAATAACTGGAATGGCCTAGGGGAAAAGTACACACACCATTCTAATCGGGCGAATCTCTAATTTCAGATGCAACAGGAATTTCTCGAGTTCGTCAATCCGGTCGCGAGATATGGGAGTTTGAAGTTAAGGAATGGTTGAGAAACCCTCAAAATTTTCGCAAGTCTGATACTCGAAACCAATAACTACAAAGGCCTAGGGGAAAAACACACATATCTTTGTAATCGTGCGAGTTTCTGCTTTCAGATGCAACAGGAATTTCTCGAGTTCGTCAATCCGTTCGCGAGATATGGGAGTTTGAAGTTAACGAATGCTTGAGAAACCACCAAAATTTTCGAAAGTCTGATACTCGAAACCAATAACTACAATGGCCTAGGGGAAAAATGCAAATACCTTTGTAATCGGGCGAGTTTCCACTTTCAGATGCAACAGGAATTTCTCGAGTTCGTCATTCCGTTCGCGAGATATGGGAGTTTGAATTTAAGGAATGCTTGAGAAACCATCAAAATTTTCGAAAGTCTGATACTCGAAACCAATAACTACAAAGGCCTAGGGGAAAAATGCACATACCGTTGTAATCGGGCGAGTTTCTGCTTTCAGATGCAACAGGAATTTCTCGAGTTCGTCAATCCGTTCTCAAGATATGGGAGTTTGAAGTTAAGGAATGCTTGAGAAAACATCCAAATTTTCGCAAGTCTGATACTCGAAACCAATGACTACAAAGGCCTAGGGGAAAAATGCACATACCTTTGTAATCGGGCGAGTTTCCACTTTCAGATGCAACAGGAATTTCTCGAGTGAGCCATTCCGTTCGCGAGACATGGGAGTTTGAAGTTAAGGAATGGTTGGGAAACCATCAAAATTTTCGCAAGTCTGATACTCGAAACCAATAACGACAAAGGCATATGGGAAAAATACACATACCGTTGTAATCGGGCGAGTATCTGCTTTCAGATGCAACAGGAATTTCTCGAGTTCGTCATTCCGTTCGCGAGATATGGGAGTCTGAAGTTAAGGAATGGTTGAGAAACCATCAAAATTTTCGCAAGTCTGATACTCGAAACCAATAACTACAAAGGCATATGGGAAAAATACACATACCGTTGTAATCGGGCGAGTATCTGTTTTCAGATGCAACAGGAATTTCTCGAGTTCGTCAATCCGTTCGCGAGATATGGGAGTTTGAAGTTAAGGAATGGTTGAGAAACCCTCACAATTTTCGCAAGTCTGATACTCGAAATCAATAACTACAAAGGCCTAGGGGAAAAATGCACATACCGTTGTAATCGGGCGAGTTTCTACTTTCAGATGCAACAGGAATTTCACGTGTTCGTCAATCAGTTCGCGAGATATGGGAGTTTGAAGTTAAGGAATGGTCGAGAAACCATCAAAATTTTTGCAAGTCTGATACTCGAAACCAATAACTACAATGGGCTAGGGGAAAAATACACATACCTTTGTAATCGGGCGAGTTTCTACTTTCAGATGCAACAGGAATTTCTCGAGTTCGTCAACCCGTTCGCGAGATATGGGAGTTTGAATTTAAGGAATGGTTGAGAAACCATCCAAATTTTCGCAAGTCTGATACTCGAAACCAATAACTACAAAGGCCTACGGGAAAAATACACATACCTATGTAATCGGGAGAGCGTCCACTTTCAGATGCAACAGGAATTTCTCGAGTTCGTCAATCCGTTCGCGAGATATGGGAGTTTGATATTAAGGAATGGTTGAGAAACCATCAAAATTTTCGCTGGTCTGATACTCGAAACCAACAACAGGAATGGCCTAGGGGAAAAGTACACACACCATTGTAATCGGGCGAGTTTCTACTTTCAGATGCAACAGGAATTTCTCGAGTTCGTCAATCCGTTCGCGAGATATGGGAGTTTGAAGTTAAGGAATGGTTGAGAAACCATCGAAATTTTCGCAAGTCTGATACTAGAAACCAATAACTACCATGGCCTAGGGCAAAAATGCACATACCGTTGTAATCGGGCGAGTTTCTACTTTCAGATGCAACAGGAATTTCTCGAGTTCGTCAATCCGTTCGCGAGAAATGGGAGTTTGAAGTTACGGAATGGTTGAGAAACCATCAAAATTTTCGCAAGTCTGATACTCGAAACCTATAACAACAATGGCCTAGGGGAAAAATACACATACCGTTGTAATCGGGCGGGTTTCTACTTTCAGATGCAACAGGAATTTCTCGAGTTCGTCAATCCGTTCGCGAGATATGGGAGTTTGAAGTTAAGGAATGGTTGAGAAACCATCAAAATTTTTGCTGGTCTGATACTCGAAACCAATAACTGGAATGGTCTAGGGGAAAAGTACACACACCCTTGTAATCGGGCTAGTTTCTACTTTCAGATGCAACAGGAATTTCTCGAGTTCGTCAATCCGTTCGCGAGATATGGGAGTTTGAAGTTAAGGAATGGTTGAGAAACCATCAAAATTTTCGCTGGTCTGATACTCGAAACCAATAACTGGAATGACCTAGGGGAAAAGTACACACACCATTGTAATCGGGCGATTTTCTGCTTCCAGGTGCAACAGGGATTTCTCGAGTTCGTCAATCCGTTCGCGAGGCATGGAAGTTTGAATTTAAGGAATGGTTGAGGAACTATCAAAATTTTCGCAAGACTGATACTCGAAACCAGTAACTACAAAGGCCTAGGGGAAAAACACACATATCTTTGTAATCGGGCGAGTTTCTGCTTTCAGATGCAACAGGAATTTCTCGAGTTCGTCAATCCGTTCGCGAGATATGGGAGTTTGAAGTTAAGGAATGGTTGAGAAACCCTCAAAATTTTCGCAAGACTGATACTCGAAACCATTAACTACAAAGGCCTAGGGGAAAAACACACATATCTTTGTAATCGGGCAAGTTTCTGCTTTCAGATGCAACAGGAATTTCTCGAGTTCGTCAATCCGTTCGCGAGATATGGGAGTTTGAAGTTAAGGAATGCTTGAGAAACCATCAAAATTTTCGCAAGTCTGATACTCGAAACCAATAACTAGAATGGCCTAGGAGAAAAGTACACATACCATTGTAATCGGGCGTGTTTCTACTTTCAGATGCAACAGGAATTTCTCGAGTTCGTCAATCCGTTCGCGAGAAATGGGAGTTTGAAGTTAAGGAATGGTTGAGAAACCATCAAAATTTTTGCAAGTCTGATACTTGAAACCAATAACTACAATGGGCTAGGGGAAAAATACACATACCATTGTAATCCGGCGAGCTTCTACTTTCAGATGCAACAGGAATTTCTCGAGTTCGTCAATCCGTTCGCGAGATATGGGAGTTTGAAGTTAAGGAATGGTTGAGAAACCATCAAAATTTTCGCTGGTCTGATACTCGAAACCAATAACTGGAATGGCCTAGGGGAAAAGTACACACACCATTGTAATCGGGCTAGTTTCTACTTTCAGATGCAACAGGAATTTCTCGAGTTCGTCAATCCGTTCGCGAGATATGGGAGTTTGAAGTTAAGGAATGGTTGAGAAACCATCAAAATTTTCGCTGGTCTGATACTCGAAACCAATAACTGGAATGGCCTAGGGGAAAAGTACACATACCATTGTAATCGGGCGAGGTTCTACTTTCAGATGCAACAGGAATTTCTCGAGTTCGTCAATCCGTTCGCGAGAAATGGGAGTTTGAAGTTAAGGAATGGTTGAGAAACCATCAAAATTTTTGCAAGTCTGATACTCGAAACCAATAACTACAATGGGCTAGGGGAAAAATACACATACCGTTGTAATCGGGCGAGTTTCTACTTTCAGATGCAACAGGAATTTCTCGAGTTCGTCAATCCGTTCGCGAGAAATGGGAGTTTGAAGTTAAGGAATGGTTGAGAAACCATCAAAATTTTCGCTGGTCTGATACTCGAAACCAATAACTGGAATGGCCTAGGGGAAAAGTACACACACCATTGTAATCGGGCTAGTTTCTACTTTCAGATGCAACAGGAATTTCTCGAGTTCGTCAATCCGTTCGCGAGATATGGGAGTTTGAAGTTAAGGAATGGTTGAGAAACCATCGAAATTTTCGCAAGTCTGATACTAGAAACCAATAACTACTATGGCCTAGGGCAAAAATGCACATACCGTTGTAATCGGGCGAGTTTCTGCTTTCAGATGCAACAGGAATATCTCGAGTTCGCCTATCCGTTCGCGAGATATGGGAGTTTGAAGTTATTGAATGGTTGAGTAACCATCACAATTTTCGGAAGTCTGATACTCGAAACCAATAACTACTATGGCCTAGGGCAAAAATACACATACCTTTGTAATCGGGCGAGTTTCTACTTTCAGAAGCAACAGGAATTACTCGAGTTCGTCAATCCGTTCGCGAGATATGGGAGTTTGAAGTTAAGGAATGGTTGAGAAACCATCAAAATTTTCGCAAGTCTGATAATCGAAACCAATAACTACAAAGGCCTAGGGGAAAAGTACACAGACCATTGTAATCGGGCGTGTTTCTACTTTCAGATGCAACAGGAATTTCTCGAGTTCGTCAACCCGTTCGCGAGATATGGGAGTTTGAATTTAAGGAATGGTTGAGAAACCATCCAAATTTTCGCAAGTCTGATACTCGAAACCAATAACTACAAAGGCCTACGGGAAAAATACACATACCTTTGTAATCGGGAGAGCTTCCACTTTCAGATGCAACAGGAATTTCTCGAGTTCGTCAATCCGTTCGCGAGATATGGGAGTTTGATGTTAAGGAATGGTTGAGAAACGATCAAAATTTTCGCAAGTCTGATATTCGATAACAATAACTGGAGTTGCCTAGGGGAAAAGTACACACAGCATTGTAATCGGGCTAGTTTGTACTTTCAGATACAACAGGAATTTCTCGAGTTCGTCAATCCGTTCGCGATATATGGGAGTTTGAAGTTAAGAAATGGTTGAGGAACCATCAAAATTTTCGCAAGTTGATAATCTTAACCAATAACTACAAAGGCCTAGGGGAAAAGTACACACACCGTTGTAATCGGGCGTGTTTCTACTTTCAGATGCAACAGGAATTTCTCGAGTTCGTCAACCCGTTCGCGAGATATGGGAGTTTGAATTTAAGGAATGGTTGAGCAACCATCAAAATTTTCGCAAGTCTGATACTCGAAACCAATAACTGGAATGACCTAGGGGAAAAGTACACACACCATTGTAATCGGGCGATTTTCTGCTTCCAGGTGCAACAGGGATTTCTCGAGTTCGTCAATCCGTTCGCGAGGCATGGAAGTTTGAATTTAAGGAATGGTTGAGGAACTATCAAAATTTTCGCAAGTCGGATACTCGAAACCAATAACTGGAGTAGCCTAGGGGAAAAGTACACACACCATTGTAATCGGGCGAGTTTCTACTTTCAGATGCAACTGGAATTTCTCGAGTTCGTCAATCCGTTCGCGAAATATCGGAGTTTGGAGTTAAGAGATGGTTGAGAAACGATCAAAATTTTCGCAAGTCTGATATTCGATAACAATAACTGGAGTGGCCTAGGGGAAAAGTACACTCAGCATTGTAATCGGGCTAGTTTGTACTTTCAGATACAACAGGAATTTCTCGAATTCGTCAATCCGTTCGCGATATATGGGAGTTTGAAGTTAAGAAATGGTTGAGGAACCATCAAAATATTCGCTGGTCTGATACTCGAAACCAATAATAGGAATGGCCTTGGGGAAACCTACACATACCATTGTAATCGGGCGAGTTTCTACTTTCAGATACAACAGGAATTTCTCGAGTTCGTCAATCCGTTCGCGAGATATGGGAGTTTGAATTTAAGGAATGGTTGAGAAACCATCAAAATTTTCGCTGGTCTTATACTCGAAACCAATAACTACAAAGGCCTAGGGCAAAAACGCACATACCGTTGTAATCGGGCGAGTTTCTACTTTCAGATGCAACAGGAATTTCACGTGTTCGTCAATCCGTTCGCGAGATATGGGAGTTTGAAGTTAAGGAATGGTTGAGAAACCATCGAAATTTTCGCAAGTCTGATACTCGAAACCAATAACTACTATGGCATAGGGCAAAAATGCACATACCGTTGTAATGGGGCGAGTTTCTACTTTCAGATGCAACAGGAATTTCTCGAGTTCGTCAATCCGTTCGCGAGATATGGAAGTTTGATGTTAAGGAATGGTTGATAAACCATCAAAATTTTCGCTGGTCTGATACTCGAAATCAATAACTACCATGGCCTAGGGCAAAAATGCACATACCGTTGTAATCGGGCGAGTTTCTACTTTCAGATGCAACAGGAATTTCACGTGTTCGTCAATCCGTTCGCGAGATATGGGAGTTTGAAGTTAAGGAATGGTTGAGAAACCATCAAAATTTTCGCTGGTCTGATACTCGAAACCAATAACTAGAATGGCCTAGGAGAAAAGTACACATACCATTGTAATCGGGCGTGTTTCTACTTTCAGATGCAACAGGAATTTCTCGAGTACGTCAATCCGTTCGCGAGAAATGGGAGTTTGAAGTTAAGGAATGGTTGAGAAACCATCAAAATTTTTGCAAGTCTGATACTTGAAACCAATAACTACAATGGGCTAGGGGAAAAATACACATACCATTGTAATCGGGCGAGCTTCTACTTTCAGATGCAACAGGAATTTCTCGAGTTCGTCAATCCGTTCGCGAGATATGGGAGTTTGAAGTTAAGGAATGGTTGAGAAACCATCAAAATTTTCGCTGGTCTGATACTCGAAACCAATAACTGGAATGGCCTAGGGGAAAAGTACACACACCATTGTAATCGGGCTAGTTTCTACTTTCAGATGCAACAGGAATTTCTCGAGTTCGTCAATCCGTTCGCGAGATATGGGAGTTTGAAGTTAAGGAATGGTTGAGAAACCATCAAAATTTTCGCTGGTCTGATACTCGAAACCAATAACTGGAATGGCCTAGGGGAAAAGTACACATACCATTGTAATCGGGCGAGGTACTACTTTCAGATGCAACAGGAATTTCTCGAGTTCGTCAATCCGTTCGCGAGAAATGGGAGTTTGAAGTTAAGGAATGGTTGAGAAACAATCAAAATTTTTGCAAGTCTGATACTCGAAACCAATAACTACAATGGGCTAGGGGAAAAATACACATACCGTTGTATTCGGGCGAGTTTCTACTTTCAGATGCAACAGGAATTTCTCGAGTTCGTCAATCCGTTCGCGAGAAATGGGAGTTTGAAGTTAAGGAATGGTTGAGAAACCATCAAAATTTTCGCTGGTCTGATACTCGAAACCAATAACTGGAATGGCCTAGGGGAAAAGTACACACACCATTGTAATCGGGCTAGTTTCTACTTTCAGATGCAACAGGAATTTCTCGAGTTCGTCAATCCGTTCGCGAGATATGGGAGTTTGAAGTTAAGGAATGGTTGAGAAACCATCGAAATTTTCGCAAGTCTGATACTAGAAACCAATAACTACTATGGCCTAGGGCAAAAATGCACATACCGTTGTAATCGGGCGAGTTTCTGCTTTCAGATGCAACAGGAATATCTCGAGTTCGTCTATCCGTTCGCGAGATATGGGAGTTTGAAGTTATTGAATGGTTGAGTAACCATCACAATTTTCGGAAGTCTGATACTCGAAACCAATAACTACTATGGCCTAGGGCAAAAATACACATACCTTTGTAATCGGGCGAGTTTCTACTTTCAGAAGCAACAGGAATTTCTCGAGTTCGTCAACCCGTTCGCGAGATATGGGAGTTTGAATTTAAGGAATGGTTGAGAAACCATCCAAATTTTCGCAAGTCTGATACTCGAAACCAATAACTACAAAGGCCTACGGGAAAAATACACATACCTTTGTAATCGGGAGAGCTTCCACTTTCAGATGCAACAGGAATTTCTCGAGTTCGTCAATCCGTTCGCGAGAAATGGGAGTTTGAAGTTAAGGAATGGTTGAGAAACCATCAAAATTTTCGCTGGTCTGATACTCGAAACCAATAACTGGAATGGCCTAGGGGAAAAGTACACACACCATTGTAATCGGGCTAGTTTCTACTTTCAGATGCAACAGGAATTTCTCGAGTTCGTCAATCCGTTCGCGAGATATGGGAGTTTGAAGTTAAGGAATGGTTGAGAAACCATCGAAATTTTCGCAAGTCTGATACTAGAAACCAATAACTACTATGGCCTAGGGCAAAAATGCACATACCGTTGTAATCGGGCGAGTTTCTGCTTTCAGATGCAACAGGAATATCTCGAGTTCGTCTATCCGTTCGCGAGATATGGGAGTTTGAAGTTATTGAATGGTTGAGTAACCATCACAATTTTCGGAAGTCTGATACTCGAAACCAATAACTACTATGGCCTAGGGCAAAAATACACATACCTTTGTAATCGGGCGAGTTTCTACTTTCAGAAGCAACAGGAATTTCTCGAGTTCGTCAACCCGTTCGCGAGATATGGGAGTTTGAATTTAAGGAATGGTTGAGAAACCATCCAAATTTTCGCAAGTCTGATACTCGAAACCAATAACTACAAAGGCCTACGGGAAAAATACACATACCTTTGTAATCGGGAGAGCTTCCACTTTCAGATGCAACAGGAATTTCTCGAGTTCGTCAATCCGTTCGCGAGATATGGGAGTTTGATGTTAAGGAATGGTTGAGAAACGATCAAAATTTTCGCAAGTCTGATATTCGATAACAATAACTGGAGTTGCCTAGGGGAAAAGTACACAGAGCATTGTAATCGGGCTAGTTTGTACTTTCAGATACAACAGGAATTTCTCGAGTTCGTCAATCCGTTCGCGATATATGGGAGTTTGAAGTTAAGAAATGGTTGAGGAACCATCAAAATTTTCGCAAGTTGATAATCTTAACCAATAACTACAAAGGCCTAGGGGAAAAGTACACACACCGTTGTAATCGGGCGTGTTTCTACTTTCAGATGCAACAGGAATTTCTCGAGTTCGTCAACCCGTTCGCGAGATATGGGAGTTTGAATTTAAGGAATGGTTGAGCAACCATCAAAATTTTCGCAAGTCTGATACTTGAAACCAATAACTGGAATGACCTAGGGGAAAAGTACACACACCATTGTAATCGGGCGATTTTCTGCTTCCAGGTGCAACAGGGATTTCTCGAGTTCGTCAATCCGTTCGCGAGGCATGGAAGTTTGAATTTAAGGAATGGTTGAGGAACTATCAAAATTTTCGCAAGTCGGATACTCGAAACCAATAACTACATAGGCCTAGGTGAAAAACACACATATCTTTGTAATCGGGCGAGTTTCTACTTCCAGATGCAACAGGAATTTCTCGAGTTCGTCAATCCGTTCGCGAGAAATGGGAGTTTGAAGTTAAGGAATGGTTGAGAACCCATCAAAATTTTCGCAATTCTGATGCTAGAAACGAATAACTGGAATGGCCTAGGGGAAAAGTACACACACCATTCTAATCGGGCGAATCTCTAATTTCAGATGCAACAGGAATTTCTCGAGTTCGTCAATCCGTTCGCGAGATATGGGAGTTTGAAGTTAAGGAATGCTTGAGAAACAATCAAAATTTTCGCAAGTCTGATACTCGAAACCAATAACTACAAAGGCCTAGGGGAAAAATGCACATACCTTTGTAGTCGGGCGAGTTTCTACTTTCAGATGCAACAGGAATTTCTCGAGTTCGTCAATCCGTTCGCGAGATATGGGAGTTTGAATTTAAGTAATGGTTGAGCAGCCATCAAAATTTTCGCAAGTCTGATACTCGAAACCAATAACTGGAATGTCCTAGGAGAAAAGTACACACACCTTTGTATTCGGGCGTGTTTCCACTTTCAGATGCAACAGGAATTTCTCGAGTGCGTCATTCCGTTCGCGAGATATGGGAGTTTGAAGTTAAGGAATGGTTGAGAAACCATCAAAATTCTCGCAATTCTGATACTCGAAACCAATAACTACAAAGGCCTAGGGGAAAAATACCCATACCTTTGCAATCGGGCGAGTTTCCAGTTTCAGATGCAACAGGAATTTCTCGAGTTCGTCTATCCGTTCGCGAGATATGGGAGTTTGAAGTTAAGGAATGGTTGGGAAACCATCAAAATTTTAGCAATTCTGGCGCTAGAAACCAATAACTACAATGGCTAGGGGAAAATACACATACCGTTGTAATCGGGCGTGTTTCTGCTTTCAGATGCAACAGGAATTTCTCGAGTTCGTCAATCCGTTCTCGAGATATGGGAGTTTGAAGTTAAGGAATGCTTGAGAAAACATCCAAATTTTCGCAAGTCTGATACTCGAAACCAATAACTACAAAGGCCTAGGGGAAAAATGCACATACCTTTGTAATCGGGCGAGTTTCCACTTTCAGATGCAACAGGAATTTCTCGAGTGCGGCATTCCGTTCGCGAGAAATGGGAGTTTGAAGTTAAGGAATGGTTGAGAAACTATCAAAGTTTTCGCAAGTCTGATACTCGAAACCAATAACTACAAAGGCCTAGGTGAAAAACACACATATCATTGTAATCGGGCGAGTTTCTACTTTCAGATGCATCAGGAATTTCTCGAGTTCGTCAATCCGTTCGCGAGATATGGGAGTTTGAATTTAAGTAATGGTTGAGCAACCATCAAAATTTTCGCAAGTCTGATACTCGAAACCAATAACTGGAATGACCTAGGGGAAAAGTACACACACCATTCTAATCGGGCGAGTATCTACTTTCAGATGCAATAGGAATTTCTCGAGTTCGTCAATCCGTTCGCGAGACATGGGAGTTTGAGGTTAAGGAATGGTTGAGAAACCATCAGAATTTTCGCAATTCTGCTACTCGAAACCAATAACTTGAATGGCCTAGGGGAAAAGTACACACACCCTTGTAATCGGGCGATTTTCCAGTTTCAGATGCAACAGGAACTTCTCGAGTTCGTCATCCCGTTCGCGAGATATGGGAGTTCGAAGTTAAGGAATGGTTGAGGAACCATCCAAATTTTCGTAATTCTGATGCTAGAAACCAATAACTACAAAGGCCTAGGGGAAAAATACCCATACCTTTGTAATCGGGCGAGTTGCCACTTTCAGATGCAACAGGAATTTCTCGAGTTCGTCAATCCGTTCGCGAGATATGGGAGTTTGAAGTTAAGGAATGCTTGAGAAACAATCAAAATTTTCGCAAGTCTGATACTCGAAACCAATAACTACAAAGGCCTAGGGGAAAAATGCACATACCTTTGTAATCGGGCGAGTTTCCACTTTCAGATGCAACAGGAATTTCTCGAGTGCGTCATTCCGTTCGCGAGATATGGAAGTTTGAAGTTAAGGAATGGTTGAGAAACCATCCAAATTTTCGCAAGTCTGATACTCGAAACCAATAACTACAAAGGCCTACGGGAAAAATACACATACCTTTGTAATCGGGAGAGCTTCCACTTTCAGATGCAACAGGAATTTCTCGAGTTCGTCAATCCGTTCGCGAGATATGGGAGTTTGATGTTAAGGAATGGTTGAGAAACGATCAAAATTTTCGCAAGTCTGATATTCGATAACAATAACTGGAGTTGCCTAGGGGAAAAGTACACACAGCATTGTAATCGGGCTAGTTTGTACTTTCAGATACAACAGGAATTTCTCGAGTTCGTCAATCCGTTCGCGATATATGGGAGTTTGAAGTTAAGAAATGGTTGAGGAACCATCAAAATTTTCGCAAGTTGATAATCTTAACCAATAACTACAAAGGCCTAGGGGAAAAGTACACACACCGTTGTAATCGGGCGTGTTTCTACTTTCAGATGCAACAGGAATTTCTCGAGTTCGTCAACCCGTTCGCGAGATATGGGAGTTTGAATTTAAGGAATGGTTGAGCAACCATCAAAATTTTCGCAAGTCTGATACTCGAAACCAATAACTGGAATGACCTAGGGGAAAAGTACACACACCATTGTAATCGGGCGATTTTCTGCTTCCAGGTGCAACAGGGATTTCTCGAGTTCGTCAATCCGTTCGCGAGGCATGGAAGTTTGAATTTAAGGAATGGTTGAGGAACTATCAAAATTTTCGCAAGTCGGATACTCGAAACCAATAACTGGAGTAGCCTAGGGGAAAAGTACACACACCATTGTAATCGGGCGAGTTTCTACTTTCAGATGCAACTGGAATTTCTCGAGTTCGTCAATCCGTTCGCGAAATATCGGAGTTTGGAGTTAAGAGATGGTTGAGAAACGATCAAAATTTTCGCAAGTCTGATATTCGATAACAATAACTGGAGTGGCCTAGGGGAAAAGTACACTCAGCATTGTAATCGGGCTAGTTTGTACTTTCAGATACAACAGGAATTTCTCGAATTCGTCAATCCGTTCGCGATATATGGGAGTTTGAAGTTAAGAAATGGTTGAGGAACCATCAAAATATTCGCTGGTCTGATACTCGAAACCAATAATAGGAATGGCCTTGGGGAAACCTACACATACCATTGTAATCGGGCGAGTTTCTACTTTCAGATACAACAGGAATTTCTCGAGTTCGTCAATCCGCTCGCGAGATATGGGAGTTTGAATTTAAGGAATGGTTGAGAAACCATCAAAATTTTCGCTGGTCTTATACTCGAAACCAATAACTACAAAGGCCTAGGGCAAAAACGCACATACCGTTGTAATCGGGCGAGTTTCTACTTTCAGATGCAACAGGAATTTCACGTGTTCGTCAATCCGTTCGCGAGATATGGGAGTTTGAAGTTAAGGAATGGTTGAGAAACCATCGAAATTTTCGCAAGTCTGATACTCGAAACCAATAACTACTATGGCATAGGGCAAAAATGCACATACCGTTGTAATGGGGCGAGTTTCTACTTTCAGATGCAACAGGAATTTCTCGAGTTCGTCAATCCGTTCGCGAGATATGGAAGTTTGATGTTAAGGAATGGTTGATAAACCATCAAAATTTTCGCTGGTCTGATACTCGAAATCAATAACTACCATGGCCTAGGGGAAAAATGCACATACCTTTGTAATCGGGCGAGTTTCCACTTTCAGATGCAACAGGAATTTCTCGAGTGCGGCATTCCGTTCGCGAGAAATGGGAGTTTGAAGTTAAGGAATGGTTGAGAAACTATCAAAGTTTTCGCAAGTCTGATACTCGAAACCAATAACTACAAAGGCCTAGGTGAAAAACACACATATCATTGTAATCGGGCGAGTTTCTACTTTCAGATGCATCAGGAATTTCTCGAGTTCGTCAATCCGTTCGCGAGATATGGGAGTTTGAATTTAAGTAATGGTTGAGCAACCATCAAAATTTTCGCAAGTCTGATACTCGAAACCAATAACTGGAATGACCTAGGGGAAAAGTACACACACCATTCTAATCGGGCGAGTATCTACTTTCAGATGCAATAGGAATTTCTCGAGTTCGTCAATCCGTTCGCGAGACATGGGAGTTTGAGGTTAAGGAATGGTTGAGAAACCATCAGAATTTTCGCAATTCTGCTACTCGAAACCAATAACTTGAATGGCCTAGGGGAAAAGTACACACACCCTTGTAATCGGGCGATTTTCCAGTTTCAGATGCAACAGGAACTTCTCGAGTTCGTCATCCCGTTCGCGAGATATGGGAGTTCGAAGTTAAGGAATGGTTGAGGAACCATCCAAATTTTCGTAATTCTGATGCTAGAAACCAATAACTACAAAGGCCTAGGGGAAAAATACCCATACCTTTGTAATCGGGCGAGTTGCCACTTTCAGATGCAACAGGAATTTCTCGAGTTCGTCAATCCGTTCGCGAGATATGGGAGTTTGAAGTTAAGGAATGCTTGAGAAACAATCAAAATTTTCGCAAGTCTGATACTCGAAACCAATAACTACAAAGGCCTAGGGGAAAAATGCACATACCTTTGTAATCGGGCGAGTTTCCACTTTCAGATGCAACAGGAATTTCTCGAGTGCGTCATTCCGTTCGCGAGATATGGAAGTTTGAAGTTAAGGAATGGTTGAGAAACCATCCAAATTTTCGCAAGTCTGATACTCGAAACCAATAACTACAAAGGCCTACGGGAAAAATACACATACCTTTGTAATCGGGAGAGCTTCCACTTTCAGATGCAACAGGAATTTCTCGA
The DNA here is from genome assembly GCF_051014685.1 of Ptiloglossa arizonensis. Taxonomy (NCBI): domain Eukaryota; kingdom Metazoa; phylum Arthropoda; class Insecta; order Hymenoptera; family Colletidae; genus Ptiloglossa; species Ptiloglossa arizonensis. Next base: position 75,471 of record NW_027479141.1, read on the forward strand.
GTTCGTCAATCCGTTCGCGAGATATGGGAGTTTGATGTTAAGGAATGGTTGAGAAACGATCAAAATTTTCGCAAGTCTGATATTCGATAACAATAACTGGAGTTGCCTAGGGGAAAAGTACACACAGCATTGTAATCGGGCTAGTTTGTACTTTCAGATACAACAGGAATTTCTCGAGTTCGTCAATCCGTTCGCGATATATGGGAGTTTGAAGTTAAGAAATGGTTGAGGAACCATCAAAATTTTCGCAAGTTGATAATCTTAACCAATAACTACAAAGGCCTAGGGGAAAAGTACACACACCGTTGTAATCGGGCGTGTTTCTACTTTCAGATGCAACAGGAATTTCTCGAGTTCGTCAACCCGTTCGCGAGATATGGGAGTTTGAATTTAAGGAATGGTTGAGCAACCATCAAAATTTTCGCAAGTCTGATACTCGAAACCAATAACTGGAATGACCTAGGGGAAAAGTACACACACCATTGTAATCGGGCGATTTTCTGCTTCCAGGTGCAACAGGGATTTCTCGAGTTCGTCAATCCGTTCGCGAGGCATGGAAGTTTGAATTTAAGGAATGGTTGAGGAACTATCAAAATTTTCGCAAGTCGGATACTCGAAACCAATAACTGGAGTAGCCTAGGGGAAAAGTACACACACCATTGTAATCGGGCGAGTTTCTACTTTCAGATGCAACTGGAATTTCTCGAGTTCGTCAATCCGTTCGCGAAATATCGGAGTTTGGAGTTAAGAGATGGTTGAGAAACGATCAAAATTTTCGCAAGTCTGATATTCGATAACAATAACTGGAGTGGCCTAGGGGAAAAGTACACTCAGCATTGTAATCGGGCTAGTTTGTACTTTCAGATACAACAGGAATTTCTCGAATTCGTCAATCCGTTCGCGATATATGGGAGTTTGAAGTTAAGAAATGGTTGAGGAACCATCAAAATATTCGCTGGTCTGATACTCGAAACCAATAATAGGAATGGCCTTGGGGAAACCTACACATACCATTGTAATCGGGCGAGTTTCTACTTTCAGATACAACAGGAATTTCTCGAGTTCGTCAATCCGCTCGCGAGATATGGGAGTTTGAATTTAAGGAATGGTTGAGAAACCATCAAAATTTTCGCTGGTCTTATACTCGAAACCAATAACTACAAAGGCCTAGGGCAAAAACGCACATACCGTTGTAATCGGGCGAGTTTCTACTTTCAGATGCAACAGGAATTTCACGTGTTCGTCAATCCGTTCGCGAGATATGGGAGTTTGAAGTTAAGGAATGGTTGAGAAACCATCGAAATTTTCGCAAGTCTGATACTCGAAACCAATAACTACTATGGCATAGGGCAAAAATGCACATACCGTTGTAATGGGGCGAGTTTCTACTTTCAGATGCAACAGGAATTTCTCGAGTTCGTCAATCCGTTCGCGAGATATGGAAGTTTGATGTTAAGGAATGGTTGATAAACCATCAAAATTTTCGCTGGTCTGATACTCGAAATCAATAACTACCATGGCCTAGGGCAAAAATGCACATACCGTTGTAATCGGGCGAGTTTCTACTTTCAGATGCAACAGGAATTTCACGTGTTCGTCAATCCGTTCGCGAGATATGGGAGTTTGAAGTTAAGGAATGGTTGAGAAACCATCAAAATTTTCGCTGGTCTGATACTCGAAACCAATAACTAGAATGGCCTAGGAGAAAAGTACACATACCATTGTAATCGGGCGTGTTTCTACTTTCAGATGCAACAGGAATTTCTCGAGTACGTCAATCCGTTCGCGAGAAATGGGAGTTTGAAGTTAAGGAATGGTTGAGAAACCATCAAAATTTTTGCAAGTCTGATACTTGAAACCAATAACTACAATGGGCTAGGGGAAAAATACACATACCATTGTAATCGGGCGAGCTTCTACTTTCAGATGCAACAGGAATTTCTCGAGTTCGTCAATCCGTTCGCGAGATATGGGAGTTTGAAGTTAAGGAATGGTTGAGAAACCATCAAAATTTTCGCTGGTCTGATACTCGAAACCAATAACTGGAATGGCCTAGGGGAAAAGTACACACACCATTGTAATCGGGCTAGTTTCTACTTTCAGATGCAACAGGAATTTCTCGAGTTCGTCAATCCGTTCGCGAGATATGGGAGTTTGAAGTTAAGGAATGGTTGAGAAACCATCAAAATTTTCGCTGGTCTGATACTCGAAACCAATAACTGGAATGGCCTAGGGGAAAAGTACACATACCATTGTAATCGGGCGAGGTACTACTTTCAGATGCAACAGGAATTTCTCGAGTTCGTCAATCCGTTCGCGAGAAATGGGAGTTTGAAGTTAAGGAATGGTTGAGAAACAATCAAAATTTTTGCAAGTCTGATACTCGAAACCAATAACTACAATGGGCTAGGGGAAAAATACACATACCGTTGTATTCGGGCGAGTTTCTACTTTCAGATGCAACAGGAATTTCTCGAGTTCGTCAATCCGTTCGCGAGAAATGGGAGTTTGAAGTTAAGGAATGGTTGAGAAACCATCAAAATTTTCGCTGGTCTGATACTCGAAACCAATAACTGGAATGGCCTAGGGGAAAAGTACACACACCATTGTAATCGGGCTAGTTTCTACTTTCAGATGCAACAGGAATTTCTCGAGTTCGTCAATCCGTTCGCGAGATATGGGAGTTTGAAGTTAAGGAATGGTTGAGAAACCATCGAAATTTTCGCAAGTCTGATACTAGAAACCAATAACTACTATGGCCTAGGGCAAAAATGCACATACCGTTGTAATCGGGCGAGTTTCTGCTTTCAGATGCAACAGGAATATCTCGAGTTCGTCTATCCGTTCGCGAGATATGGGAGTTTGAAGTTATTGAATGGTTGAGTAACCATCACAATTTTCGGAAGTCTGATACTCGAAACCAATAACTACTATGGCCTAGGGCAAAAATACACATACCTTTGTAATCGGGCGAGTTTCTACTTTCAGAAGCAACAGGAATTTCTCGAGTTCGTCAACCCGTTCGCGAGATATGGGAGTTTGAATTTAAGGAATGGTTGAGAAACCATCCAAATTTTCGCAAGTCTGATACTCGAAACCAATAACTACAAAGGCCTACGGGAAAAATACACATACCTTTGTAATCGGGAGAGCTTCCACTTTCAGATGCAAAAGGAATTTCTCGAGTTCGTCAATCCGTTCGCGAGATATGGGAGTTTGATGTTAAGGAATGGTTGAGAAACGATCAAAATTTTCGCAAGTCTGATATTCGATAACAATAACTGGAGTTGCCTAGGGGAAAAGTACACAGAGCATTGTAATCGGGCTAGTTTGTACTTTCAGATACAACAGGAATTTCTCGAGTTCGTCAATCCGTTCGCGATATATGGGAGTTTGAAGTTAAGAAATGGTTGAGGAACCATCAAAATTTTCGCAAGTTGATAATCTTAACCAATAACTACAAAGGCCTAGGGGAAAAGTACACACACCGTTGTAATCGGGCGTGTTTCTACTTTCAGATGCAACAGGAATTTCTCGAGTTCGTCAACCCGTTCGCGAGATATGGGAGTTTGAATTTAAGGAATGGTTGAGCAACCATCAAAATTTTCGCAAGTCTGATACTTGAAACCAATAACTGGAATGACCTAGGGGAAAAGTACACACACCATTGTAATCGGGCGATTTTCTGCTTCCAGGTGCAACAGGGATTTCTCGAGTTCGTCAATCCGTTCGCGAGGCATGGAAGTTTGAATTTAAGGAATGGTTGAGGAACTATCAAAATTTTCGCAAGTCGGATACTCGAAACCAATAACTACATAGGCCTAGGTGAAAAACACACATATCTTTGTAATCGGGCGAGTTTCTACTTCCAGATGCAACAGGAATTTCTCGAGTTCGTCAATCCGTTCGCGAGAAATGGGAGTTTGAAGTTAAGGAATGGTTGAGAACCCATCAAAATTTTCGCAATTCTGATGCTAGAAACGAATAACTGGAATGGCCTAGGGGAAAAGTACACACACCATTCTAATCGGGCGAATCTCTAATTTCAGATGCAACAGGAATTTCTCGAGTTCGTCAATCCGTTCGCGAGATATGGGAGTTTGAAGTTAAGGAATGCTTGAGAAACAATCAAAATTTTCGCAAGTCTGATACTCGAAACCAATAACTACAAAGGCCTAGGGGAAAAATGCACATACCTTTGTAGTCGGGCGAGTTTCTACTTTCAGATGCAACAGGAATTTCTCGAGTTCGTCAATCCGTTCGCGAGATATGGGAGTTTGAATTTAAGTAATGGTTGAGCAGCCATCAAAATTTTCGCAAGTCTGATACTCGAAACCAATAACTGGAATGTCCTAGGAGAAAAGTACACACACCTTTGTATTCGGGCGTGTTTCCACTTTCAGATGCAACAGGAATTTCTCGAGTGCGTCATTCCGTTCGCGAGATATGGGAGTTTGAAGTTAAGGAATGGTTGAGAAACCATCAAAATTCTCGCAATTCTGATACTCGAAACCAATAACTACAAAGGCCTAGGGGAAAAATACCCATACCTTTGCAATCGGGCGAGTTTCCAGTTTCAGATGCAACAGGAATTTCTCGAGTTCGTCTATCCGTTCGCGAGATATGGGAGTTTGAAGTTAAGGAATGGTTGGGAAACCATCAAAATTTTAGCAATTCTGGCGCTAGAAACCAATAACTACAATGGCTAGGGGAAAATACACATACCGTTGTAATCGGGCGTGTTTCTGCTTTCAGATGCAACAGGAATTTCTCGAGTTCGTCAATCCGTTCTCGAGATATGGGAGTTTGAAGTTAAGGAATGCTTGAGAAAACATCCAAATTTTCGCAAGTCTGATACTCGAAACCAATAACTACAAAGGCCTAGGGGAAAAATGCACATACCTTTGTAATCGGGCGAGTTTCCACTTTCAGATGCAACAGGAATTTCTCGAGTGCGGCATTCCGTTCGCGAGAAATGGGAGTTTGAAGTTAAGGAATGGTTGAGAAACTATCAAAGTTTTCGCAAGTCTGATACTCGAAACCAATAACTACAAAGGCCTAGGTGAAAAACACACATATCATTGTAATCGGGCGAGTTTCTACTTTCAGATGCATCAGGAATTTCTCGAGTTCGTCAATCCGTTCGCGAGATATGGGAGTTTGAATTTAAGTAATGGTTGAGCAACCATCAAAATTTTCGCAAGTCTGATACTCGAAACCAATAACTGGAATGACCTAGGGGAAAAGTACACACACCATTCTAATCGGGCGAGTATCTACTTTCAGATGCAATAGGAATTTCTCGAGTTCGTCAATCCGTTCGCGAGACATGGGAGTTTGAGGTTAAGGAATGGTTGAGAAACCATCAGAATTTTCGCAATTCTGCTACTCGAAACCAATAACTTGAATGGCCTAGGGGAAAAGTACACACACCCTTGTAATCGGGCGATTTTCCAGTTTCAGATGCAACAGGAACTTCTCGAGTTCGTCATCCCGTTCGCGAGATATGGGAGTTCGAAGTTAAGGAATGGTTGAGGAACCATCCAAATTTTCGTAATTCTGATGCTAGAAACCAATAACTACAAAGGCCTAGGGGAAAAATACCCATACCTTTGTAATCGGGCGAGTTGCCACTTTCAGATGCAACAGGAATTTCTCGAGTTCGTCAATCCGTTCGCGAGATATGGGAGTTTGAAGTTAAGGAATGCTTGAGAAACAATCAAAATTTTCGCAAGTCTGATACTCGAAACCAATAACTACAAAGGCCTAGGGGAAAAATGCACATACCTTTGTAATCGGGCGAGTTTCCACTTTCAGATGCAACAGGAATTTCTCGAGTGCGTCATTCCGTTCGCGAGATATGGAAGTTTGAAGTTAAGGAATGGTTGAGAAACCATCAAAATTCTCGCAATTCTGATACTCGAAACCAGTAACTACAAAGGCCTAGGGGAAAAATACCCATACCTTTGTAATCGGGCGAGTTGCCAGTTTCAGATGCAACAGGAATTTCTCGAGTTCGTCAATCCGTTCGCGAGATATGGGAGTTTGAATTTAAGTAATGGTTGAGCAGCCATCAAAATTTTCGCAAGTCTGATACTCGAAACCAATAACTGGAATGTCCTAGGAGAAAAGTACACACACCTTTGTATTCGGGCGTGTTTCTACTTTCATCTGCAACAGGAATTTCTCGAGTTCGTCAATCCGTTCGCGAGATATGGGAGATTGAAGTTAAGGAATGGTTAAGAAACCATCAAAATTTTCGCAAGTCTGATACTCGAAACCAATAACTACAAAGGCCTAGGGGAAAAACACACATATCTTTGTAATCGGCGAGTTTCCAGTTTAAGATGCAACAGGAATTTCTTGAGTTCGTCTATCCGTTCGCGAGATATGGGAGTTTGAAGTTAAGGAATGGTTGGGAAACCATCAAAATTTTAGCATTTCTGGCGCTAGAAACCAATAACTACAATGGCTAGGGGAAAATACACATACCGTTGTAATCGGGCGTGTTTCTGCTTTCAGATGCAACAGGAATTTCTCGAGTTCGTCAATCCGTTCTCGAGATATGGGAGTTTGAAGTTAAGGAATGCTTGAGAAAACATCCAAATTTTCGCAAGTCTGATACTCGAAACCAATAACTACAAAGGCCTAGGGGAAAAATGCACATACCTTTGTAATCGGGCGAGTTTCCACTTTCAGATGCAACAGGAATTTCTCGAGTGCGGCATTCCGTTTGCGAGACATGGGAGTTTGAAGTTAAGGAATGGTTGAGAAACCATCAAAATTTTCGCAAGTCTGATACTCGAAACCAATAACGACAAAGGCATATGGGAAAAATACACATACCGTTGTAATCGGGCGAGTATCTGCTTTCAGATGCAACGGGAATTTCTCGAGTTCGTCAATCCGTTCGCGAGATATGGGAGTTTGAAGTTAAGGAATGGTTGAGAAACCATCAAAATTTTCGCAATTCTGATGCTAGAAACGAATAACTGGAATGGCCTAGGGGAAAAGTACACACACCATTCTAATCGGGCGAATCTCTAATTTCAGATGCAACAGGAATTTCTCGAGTTCGTCAATCCGTTCGCGAGATATAGGAGTTTGAAGTTAAGGAATGGTTGAGAAACCCTCAAAATTCTCCAAGTCTGATACTCGAAACCAATAACTACAAAGGCCTAGGGGAAAAACACACATATCTTTGTAATCGTGCGAGTTTCTGCTTTCAGATGCAACAGGAATTTCTCGAGTTCGTCAATCCGTTCGCGAGATATGGGAGTTTGAAGTTAACGAATGCTTGAGAAACCACCAAAATTTTCGAAAGTCTGATACTCGAAACCAATAACTACAAAGGCCTAGGGGAAAAATGCAAATACCTTTGTAATCGGGCGAGTTTCCACTTTCAGATGCAACAGGAATTTCTCGAGTTCGTCATTCCGTTCGCGAGATATGGGAGTTTGAATTTAAGGAATGCTTGAGAAACCATCAAAATTTTCGAAAGTCTGATACTCGAAACCAATAACTACAAAGGCCTAGGGGAGAAATGCAAATACCTTTGTAATCGGGCGGGTTTCCACTTTCAGATGCAACAGGAATTTCTCGAGTTCGTCATTCCGTTCGCGAGATATGGGAGTTTGAAGTTAAGGAATGCTTGAGAAACCATCAAAATTTTCGCAAGTCTGATACTCGAAACCAATAACTACAAAGGCCTAAGGGAAAAATGCACATACCGTTGTAATCGGGCGAGTTTCTGCTTTCAGATGCAACAGGAATTTCTCGAGTTCGTCAATCCGTTCGCGAGATATGGGAGTTTGAAGTTAAGGAATGAATGAGAAACCATCAAAATTTTCGCAAGTCTGATACTCGAAACCAATAACTACAAAGGCCTAGGTGAAAAACACACATATCTTTGTAATCGGGCGAGTTTCTACTTTCAGATGCAACAGGAATTTCTCGAATTCGTCAATCCGTTCGCGAGAAATGGGAGTTTGAAGTTAAGGAATGGTTGAGAAACCATCAGAATTTTCGCAATTCTGCTACTCGAAACCAATAACTGGAATGGCCTAGGGGAAAAGTACACACACCCTTGTAATCGGGCGATTTTCCAGTTTCAGATGCAACAGGAATTTCTCGAGTTCGTCATCCCGTTCGCGAGATATGGGAGTTCGAAGTTAAGGAATGGTTGAGGAACCATCCAAATTTTCGTAATTCTGATGCTAGAAACCAATAACTACAAAGGCCTAGGGGAAAAATACCCATACCTTTGTAATCGGGCGAGTTGCCACTTTCAGATGCAACAGGAATTTCTCGAGTTCGTCAATCCGTTCGCGAGATATGGGAGTTTGAAGTTAAGGAATGCTTGAGAAACAATCAAAATTTTCGCAAGTCTGATACTCGAAACCAATAACTACAAAGGCCTAGGGGAAAAATGCACATACCTTTGTAATCGGGCGAGTTTCCACTTTCAGATGCAACAGGAATTTCTCGAGTGCGTCATTCCGTTCGCGAGATATGGAAGTTTGAAGTTAAGGAATGGTTGAGAAACCATCAAAATTCTCGCAATTCTGATACTCGAAACCAATAACTACAAAGGCCTAGGGGAAAAATACCCATACCTTTGTAATCGGGCGAGTTGCCAGTTTCAGATGCAACAGGAATTTCTCGAGTTCGTCAATCCGTTCGCGAGATATGGGAGTTTGAATTTAAGTAATGGTTGAGCAGCCATCAAAATTTTCGCAAGTCTGATACTCGAAACCAATAACTGGAATGTCCTAGGAGAAAAGTACACACACCGTTGTATTCGGGCGTGTTTCTACTTTCATCTGCAACAGGAATTTCTCGAGTTCGTCAATCCGTTCGCGAGATATGGGAGATTGAAGTTAAGGAATGGTTGAGAAACCATCAAAATTTTCGCAAGTCTGATACTCGAAACCAATAACTACAAAGGCCTAGGGGAAAAACACACATATCTTTGTAATCGGCGAGTTTCCAGTTTAAGATGCAACAGGAATTTCTTGAGTTCGTCTATCCGTTCGCGAGACATGGGAGTTTGAAGTTAAGGAATGGTTGGGAAACCATCAAAATTTTAGCAATTCTGGCGCTAGAAACCAATAACTACAATGGCTAGGGGAAAATACACATACCTTTGTAATCGGGCGAGTTTCCACTTTCAGATGCAACAGGAATTTCTCGAGTGCGGCATTCCGTTTGCGAGACATGGGAGTTTGAAGTTAAGGAATGGTTGAGAAACCATCAAAATTTTCGCAAGTCTGATACTCGAAACCAATAACTACAAAGGCCTAGGGGAAAAACACACATATCTTTGTAATCGTGCGAGTTTCTGCTTTCAGATGCAACAGGAATTTCTCGAGTTCGTCAATCCGTTCGCGAGATATGGGAGTTTGAAGTTAACGAATGCTTGAGAAACCACCAAAATTTTCGAAAGTCTGATACTCGAAACCAATAACTACAAAGGCCTAGGGGAGAAATGCAAATACCTTTGTAATCGGGCGGGTTTCCACTTTCAGATGCAACAGGAATTTCTCGAGTTCGTCATTCCGTTCGCGAGATATGGGAGTTTGAAGTTAAGGAATGCTTGAGAAACCATCAAAATTTTCGCAAGTCTGATACTCGAAACCAATAACTACAAAGGCCTAAGGGAAAAATGCACATACCGTTGTAATCGGGCGAGTTTCTTCTTTCAGATGCAACAGGAATTTCTCGAGTTCGTCAATCCGTTCGCGAGATATGGGAGTTTGAATTTGAGGAATGGATGAGAAACCATGAAAATTTTCGCAAGTCTGATACTCGAAACCAATAACTACAAAGGCCTAGGTGAAAAACACACATATCTTTGTAATCGGGCGAGTTTCTACTTTCAGATGCAACAGGAATTTCTCGAATTCGTCAATCCGTTCGCGAGAAATGGGAGTTTGAAGTTAAGGAATGGTTGAGAAACTATCAAAGTTTTCGCAAGTCTGATACTCGAAACCAATAACTACAAAGGCCTAGGTGAAAAACACACATATCATTGTAATCGGGCGAGTTTCTACTTTCAGATGCATCAGGAATTTCTCGAGTTCGTCAATCCGTTCGCGAGATATGGGAGTTTGAATTTAAGTAATGTTTGAGCAACCATCAAAATTTTCGCAAGTCTGATACTCGAAACCAATAACTGGAATGACCTAGGGGAAAAGTACACACACCATTCTAATCGGGCGAGTATCTACTTTCAGATGCAATAGGAATTTCTCGAGTTCGTCAATCCGTTCGCGAGACATGGGAGTTTGAGGTTAAGGAATGGTTGAGGAACCATCAGAATTTTCGCAATTCTGCTACTCGAAACCAGTAACTGGAATGGCCTAGGGGAAAAGTACACACACCCTTGTAATCGGGCGATTTTCCAGTTTCAGATGCAACAGGAATTTCTCGAGTTCGTCATCCCGTTCGCGAGATATGGGAGTTCGAAGTTAAGGAATGGTTGAGGAACCATCCAAATTTTCGTAATTCTGATGCTAGAAACCAATAACTACAAAGGCCTAGGGGAAAAATACCCATACCTTTGTAATCGGGCGAGTTGCCACTTTCAGATGCAACAGGAATTTCTCGAGTTCGTCAATCCGTTCGCGAGATATGGGAGTTTGAAGTTAAGGAATGCTTGAGAAACAATCAAAATTTTCGCAAGTCTGATACTCGAAACCAATAACTACAAAGGCCTAGGGGAAAAATGCACATACCTTTGTAATCGGGCGAGTTTCCACTTTCAGATGCAACAGGAATTTCTCGAGTGCGTCATTCCGTTCGCGAGATATGGGAGTTTGAAGTTAAGGAATGGTTGAGAAACCATCAAAATTCTCGCAATTCTGATACTCGAAACCAATAACTACAAAGGCCTAGGGGAAAACTACCCATACCTTTGTAATCGGGCGAGTTGCCAGTTTCAGATGCAACAGGAATTTCTCGAGTTCGTCAATCCGTTCGCGAGATATGGGAGTTTGAATTTAAGTAATGGTTGAGCAGCCATCAAAATTTTCGCAAGTCTGATACTCGAAACCAATAACTGGAATGACCTAGGGGAAAAGTACACACACCATTCTAATCGGGCGAATCTCTAATTTCAGATGCAACAGGAATTTCTCGAGTTCGTCAATCCGTTCGCGAGATATGGGAGATTGAAGTTAAGGAATGATTGAGAAACCATCAAAATTTTCGCAAGTCTGATACACGAAACCAATAACTACAAAGGCCTAGCGGAAAAATACACATACCGTTGTAATCGGGCGAGTTTCTACTTTCACATGCAACAGGAATTTCTCGAGTTCGTCAATCCGTTCGCGAGATATGGGAGTTTGAAGTTAAGGAATGGTTGAGACACCATCAAAATTTTCGCAAGTCTGATACTCGAAACCAATAACTACTATGGCCTAGGGAAAAAATGCACATAACGTTGCAACCGGACGAGTTTCTGCTTTCAGATGCAATAGGAAATTCTGGAGTTCGTCAATCCGTTCGCGAGGTATGTAAGTGTGAAGTTAAGGAATGGTTGAGGAACCATCAAAATTTTCGCAAGTCTGATACTCGAAACCAATAACTTGAATGTCCTAGGAGAAAAGTACACACACCGTTGTATTCGGGCGTGTTTCTACTTTCATCTGCAACAGGAATTTCTCGAGTTCGTCAATCCGTTCGCGAGATATGGGAGTTTGAAGTCAAGGAATGCTGGAGAAACCATCAAAATTTTCGCAAGTCTGATACTCGAAACCAATAACTACTATGGCCTAGGGCAAAAATGCACATACCGTTGTAACCGGGCGAGTTTCTGCTTTCAGATGCAATAGGAAATTCTCGAGTTCGTAAATCCGTTCGCGAGATATGTAAGTGTGGAGTTAAGGAATGGTTGAGAAACCATTAAAATTATCGCAAGTCTGATACTCGAAACCAGTAACTGGAATGGCCTAGGGGAAAAGTACACATACCATTGTAATCGAGCGAGTTTCTACTTTCAGATGCAACAGGAATTTCTCGAGTTCGTCAATCCGTTCGCGAGAAATGGGAGTTTGAAGTTAAGGAATGGTTGAGAAACCATAAAAATTTTCGCAAGTCTGATACTCGAAACCAATAACTACAATGGCCTAGGGGAAAAATACACATACCGTTGTAATCGGGCGAGTTTCTACTTTCAGATGCAACAGGAATTTCTCGAGTTCGTCAAACCGTTCGCGAGATATGGGAGATTGAAGTTAAGGAATGGTTGAGAAACCATCAAAATTTTCGCAAGTCTGATACTCGAAACCAATAACTACAAAGGCCTAGGGGAAAAACACACATATCTTTGTAATCGGGCGAGTTTCCAGTTTCAGATGAAACAGGAATTTCTCGAGTTCGTCTATCCGTTCGGGAGATATGGGAGTTTGAAGTTAAGGAATGGTTGGGAAACCATCAAAGTTTTCGCAAGTCTGATACTCGAAACCGATAACCACTATGGCCTAGGGCAAAAGTGCACATACCGTTGTAACCGGGTGAGTTTCTGCTTTCAGATGCAATAGGAAATTCTCGAGTTCGTCAATCCGTTCGCGAGATATGGAAGTTTGAAGTTAAGGAATGATTGAGAAACCATCAAAATTTTCGCAAGTCTGATACACGAAACCAATAACTACAAAGGCCTAGCGGAAAAATACACATACCGTTGTAATCGGGCGAGTTTCTACTTTCACATGCAACAGGAATTTCTCGAGTTCGTCAATCCGTTCGCGAGATATGGGAGTTTGAAGTTAAGGAATGGTTGAGAAACCATCAAAATTTTCGCAAGTCTGATACTCGAAACCAATAACTACTATGGCCTAGGGCAAAAATGCACATAACGTTGTAACCGGACGAGTTTCTGCTTTCAGATGCAATAGGAAATTCTGGAGTTCGTCAATCCGTTCGCGAGGTATGTAAGTGTGAAGTTAAGGAATGGTTGAGGAACCATCAAAATTTTCGCAAGTCTGATACTCGAAACCAATAACTGGAATGTCCTAGGAGAAAAGTACACACACCGTTGTATTCGGGCGTGTTTCTACTTTCATCTGCAACAGGAATTTCTCGAGTTCGTCAATCCGTTCGCGAGATATGGGAGTTTGAAGTCAAGGAATGCTTGAGAAACCATCAAAATTTTCGCAAGTCTGATACTCGAAACCAATAACTACTATGGCCTAGGGCAAAAATGCACATACCGTTGTAACCGGGCGAGTTTCTGCTTTCAGATGCAATAGGAAATTCTCGAGTTCGTCAATCCGTTCGCGAGATATGTAAGTGTGGAGTTAAGGAATGGTTGAGAAACCATTAAAATTATCGCAAGTCTGATACTCGAAACCAGTAACTGGAATGGCCTAGGGGAAAAGTACACGTACCATTGTAATCGAGCGAGTTTCTACTTTCAGATGCAACAGGAATTTCTCGAGTTCGTCAATCCGTTCGCGAGAAATGGGAGTTTGAAGTTAAGGAATGGTTGAGAAACCATCAAAATTTTCGCAAGTCTGATACTCGAAACCAATAACTACAATGGCCTAGGGGAAAAATACACATACCGTTGTAATCGGGCGAGTTTCTACTTTCAGATGCAACAGGAATTTCTCGAGTTCGTCAATCCGTTCGCGAGATATGGGAGTTTGAAGTTAAGGAATGGTTGAGAAACCATCAAAATTTTCGCAAGTCTGATACTCGAAACCAATAACTACAATGGCCTAGGGGAAAAATACACATACAGTTGTAATCGGGCGAGTTTCTACTTTCAGATGCAACAGGAATTTCTCGAGTTCGTCAATCCGTTCGCGAGATATGGGAGTTTGAAGATAAGGAATGGTTGAGAAAGCATCAAAATTTTCGCAAGTCTGATACTCGAAACCAATAACTACTATGGCCTATGGCAAAAATGCACATACCGTTGTAACCGAGCGAGTTTCTGCTTTCAGATGCAATAGCAAATTCTGGAGTTCGTCAATCCGTTCGCGAGATATGTAAGTGTGAAGCTAAGGAATGGTTGAGAAACCATCAAAATTTTCGCTGGTCTGATACTCGAAACCAACAACTGGAATGGCCTAGGGAAAAAGTACACACAACGTTGTACCCGGGCTAGTTTCTACTTTCAGATGCAACCGGAATTTCTCGAGTTCGTCAATCCGTTCGCGAGATATGGGAGTTTGAAGATAAGGAATGGTTGAGAATCCATCAACATTTTCGCAAGTCTGATACTCGAAACCAATAACTACTATGCCCTATGGCAAAAATGCACATACCGTTGTAACCGGGCGAGTTTCTGCTTTCAGATGCAATAGCAAATTCTGGAGTTCGTCAATCCGTTCGCGAGATATGTAAGTGTGAAGCTAAGGAATGGTTGAGAAACCATCAAAATTTTCGCTGGTCTGATACTCGAAACCAACAACTGGAATGGCCTAGGGAAAAAGTACACACGCCGTTGTACCCGGGCTAGTTTCTACTTTCAGATGCAACCGGAATTTCTCGAGTTGGTCAATCCGTTCGCGAGATATGGGAGTTTGAAGTTAAGGAATGGTTGAGAAACCATCGAAATTTTCGCAAGTCTGATACTAGAAACCAATAACTACCATGGCCTAGGGCAAAAATGCAAATACCGTTGTAATCGGGCGAGTTTCTGCTTTCAGATGCAACAGGAATTTCTCGAGTTCGTCTATCCGTTTGCGAGATATGGGAGTTTGAAGTTATTGAATGGTTGAGTAACCATCACAATTTTCGGAAGTCTGATACTCGAAACCAATAACTACTATGGCCTAGGGCAAAAATACGCATACCTTTGTAATCGGGCGAGTTTCTACTTTCAGAAGCAACAGGAATTTCTCGAGTTCGTCAATCCGTTCGCGAGATATGGGAGTTTGAAGTTAAGGAATGGTTGAGAAACCATCAAAACTTTCGCTGGTCTGATACTCGAAACCAACAACTGGAATGGCCTAGGGAAAAAGTACACATACCGTTGTACCCGGGCTAGTTTCTACTTTCAGATGCAACCGGAATTTCTCGAGTTCGTCAATCCGTTCGCGAGATATGGGAGTTTGAATTTAAGGAATGCTTGAGAAACCATCAAAATTTTCGAAAGTCTGATACTCGAAACCAATAACTACAAAGGCCTAGGGGAAAAACACACATATCTTTGTAATCGTGCGAGTTTTTGCTTTCAGATGCAACAGGAATTTCTCGAGTTCGTCAATCCGTTCGCGAGATATGGGAGTTTGAAGTTAACGAATGCTTGAGAAACCACCAAAATTTTCGAAAGTCTGATACTCGAAACCAATAACTACAAAGGCCTAGGGGAAAAATGCAAATACCTTTGTAATCGGGCGAGTTTCCACTTTCAGATGCAACAGGAATTTCTCGAGTTCGTCATTCCGTTCGCGAGATATGGGAGTTTGAATTTAAGGAATGCTTGAGAAACCATCAAAATTTTCGAAAGTCTGATACTCGAAACCAATAACTACAAAGGCCTAGGGGAGAAATGCAAATACCTTTGTAATCGGGCGGGTTTCCACTTTCAGATGCAACAGGAATTTCTCGAGTTCGTCATTCCGTTCGCGAGATATGGGAGTTTGAAGTTAAGGAATGCTTGAGAAACCATCAAAATTTTCGCAAGTCTGATACTCGAAACCAATACCTACAAAGGCCTAAGGGAAAAATGCACATACCGTTGTAATCGGGCGAGTTTCTGCTTTCAGATGCAACAGGAATTTCTCGAGTTCGTCAATCCGTTCGCGAGATATGGGAGTTTGAAGTTAAGGAATGGATGAGAAACCATCAAAATTTTCGCAAGTCTGATACTCGAAACCAATAACTACAAAGGCCTAGGTGAAAAACACACATATCTTTGTAATCGGGCGAGTTTCTACTTTCAGATGCAACAGGAATTTCTCGAATTCGTCAATCCGTTCGCGAGAAATGGGAGTTTGAAGTTAAGCAATGGTTGAGAAACAATCAAATATTTCGCAAGTCTGATACACGAAACCAATAACTGCAATGGCCTAGGGGAAAAGTACACACACCATTGTAATCGGGCGAGTTTCTACTTTCAGATGCATCAGGAATTTCTCGAGTTCGTCAATCCGTTCGCGAGATATGGGAGTTTGAATTTAAGTAATGGTTGAGCAACCATCAAAATTTTCGCAAGTCTGATACTCGAAACCAATAACTGGAATGACCTAGGGGAAAAGTACACACACCATTCTAATCGGGCGAGTATCTACTTTCAGATGCAATAGGAATTTCTCGAGTTCGTCAATCCGTTCGCGAGACATGGGAGTTTGAGGTTAAGGAATGGTTGAGAATCATCAGAATTTTCGCAATTCTGCTACTCGAAACCAATAACTGGAATGGCCTAGGGGAAAAGTACACACACCCTTGTAATCGGGCGATTTTCCAGTTTCAGATGCAACAGGAATTTCTCGAGTTCGTCATCCCGTTCGCGAGATATGGGAGTTTGAAGTTAAGGAATGCTTGAGAAATAATCAAAATTTTCGCAAGTCTGATACTCGAAACCAATAACTACAAAGGCCTAGGGGAAAAATGCACATACCTTTGTAATCGTGCGAGTTTCCACTTTCAGATGCAACAGGAATTTCTCGAGTGCGTCATTCCGTTCGCGAGATATGGGAGTTTGAAGTTAAGGAATGGTTGAGAAACCATCAAAATTCTCGCAATTCTGATACTCGAAACCAATAACTACAAAGGCCTAGGGGAAAAATACCCATACCTTTGTAATCGGGCGAGTTGCCAGTTTCAGATGCAACAGGAATTTCTCGAGTTCGTCAATCCGTTCGCGAGATATGGGAGTTTGAATTTAAGTAATGGTTGAGCAGCCATCAAAATTTTCGCAAGTCTGATACTCGAAACCAATAACTGGAATGTCCTAGGAGAAAAGTACACACACCGTTATATTCGGGCGTGTTTCTACTTTCATCTGCAACAGGAATTTCTCGAGTTCGTCAATCCGTTCGCGAGATATGGGAGATTGAAGTTAAGGAATGGTTGAGAAACCATCAAAATTTTCGCAAGTCTGATACTCGAAACCAATAACTACAAAGGCCTAGGGGAAAAACACACATAACTTTGTAATCGGCGAGTTTCCAGTTTCAGATGCAACAGGAATTTCTCGAGTTCGTCTATCCGTTCGCGAGATATGGGAGTTTGAAGTTAAGGAATGGTTGGGAAACCATCAAAATTTTAGCAATTCTGGCGCTAGAAACCAATAACTACAATGGCTAGGGGAAAATACACATACCGTTGTAATCGGGCGAGTTTCTGCTTTCAGATGCAACAGGAATTTCTCGAGTTCGTCAATCCGTTCTCGAGATATGGGAGTTTGAAGTTAAGGAATGCTTGAGAAAACATCCAAATTTTCGCAAGTCTGATACTCGAAACCAATAACTACAAAGGCCTAGGGGAAAAATGCACGTACCTTTGTAATCGGGCGAGTTTCCACTTTCAGATGCAACAGGAATTTCTCGAGTGCGGCATTCCGTTTGCGAGACATGGGAGTTTGAAGTTAAGGAATGGTTGAGAAACCATCAAAATTTTCGCAAGTCT
Organism: Ptiloglossa arizonensis; assembly: GCF_051014685.1. Lineage (NCBI taxonomy): Eukaryota > Metazoa > Arthropoda > Insecta > Hymenoptera > Colletidae > Ptiloglossa > Ptiloglossa arizonensis. The sequence goes on from NW_027479141.1 coordinate 93,057, forward strand.
GATACTCGAAACCAATAACGACAAAGGCATATGGGAAAAATACACATACCGTTGTAATCGGGCGAGTATCTGCTTTCAGATGCAACAGGAATTTCTGGAGTTCGTCATTCCGTTCGCGAGATATGGGAGTCTGAAGTTAAGGAATGGTTGAGAAACCATCAAAATTTTCGCAAGTCTGATACTCGAAACCAATAACGACAAAGGCATATGGGAAAAATACACATACCGTTGTAATCGGGCGAGTATCTGCTTTCAGATGCAACAGGAATTTCTCGAGTTCGTCAATCCGTTCGCGAGATATGGGAGTTTGAAGATAAGGAATGGTTGAGAAAGCATCAAAATTTTCGCAAGTCTGATACTCGAAACCAATAACTACTATGGCCTATGGCAAAAATGCACATACCGTTGTAACCGGGCGAGTTTCTGCTTTCAGATGCAATAGCAAATTCTGGAGTTCGTCAATCCGTTCGCGAGATATGTAAGTGTGAAGCTAAGGAATGGTTGAGAAACCATCAAAATTTTCGCTGGTCTGATACTCGAAACCAACAACTGGAATGGCCTAGGGAAAAAGTACACACACCGTTGTACCCGGGCTAGTTTCTACTTTCAGATGCAACCGGAATTTCTCGAGTTGGTCAATCCGTTCGCGAGATATGGGAGTTTGAAGTTAAGGAATGGTTGAGAAACCATCGAAATTTTCGCAAGTCTGATACTAGAAACCAATAACTACCATGGCCTAGGGCAAAAATGCACATACCGTTGTAATCGGGCGAGTTTCTGCTTTCAGATGCAACAGGAATTTCTCGAGTTCGTCTATCCGTTTGCGAGATATGGGAGTTTGAAGTTATTGAATGGTTGAGTAACCATCACAATTTTCGGAAGTCTGATACTCGAAACCAATAACTACTATGGCCTAGGGCAAAAATACGCATACCTTTGCAATCGGGCGAGTTTCTACTTTCAGAAGCAACAGGAATTTCTCGAGTTCGTCAATCCGTTCGCGAGATATGGGAGTTTGAAGTTAAGGAATGGTTGAGAAACCATCAAAACTTTCGCTGGTCTGATACTCGAAACCAACAACTGGAATGGCCTAGGGAAAAAGTACACATACCGTTGTACCCGGGCTAGTTTCTACTTTCAGATGCAACCGGAATTTCTCGAGTTCGTCAATCCGTTCGCGAGATATGGGAGTTTGAATTTAAGGAATGCTTGAGAAACCATCAAAATTTTCGAAAGTCTGATACTCGAAACCAATAACTACAAAGGCCTAGGGGAAAAACACACATATCTTTGTAATCGTGCGAGTTTCTGCTTTCAGATGCAACAGGAATTTCTCGAGTTCGTCAATCCGTTCGCGAGATATGGGAGTTTGAAGTTAACGAATGCTTGAGAAACCACCAAAATTTTCGAAAGTCTGATACTCGAAACCAATAACTACAAAGGCCTAGGGGAAAAATGCAAATACCTTTGTAATCGGGCGAGTTTCCACTTTCAGATGCAACAGGAATTTCTCGAGTTCGTCATTCCGTTCGCGAGATATGGGAGTTTGAATTTAAGGAATGCTTGAGAAACCATCAAAATTTTCGAAAGTCTGATACTCGAAACCAATAACTACAAAGGCCTAGGGGAGAAATGCAAATACCTTTGTAATCGGGCGGGTTTCCACTTTCAGATGCAACAGGAATTTCTCGAGTTCGTCATTCCGTTCGCGAGATATGGAAGTTTGAAGTTAAGGAATGCTTGAGAAACCATCAAAATTTTCGCAAGTCTGATACTCGAAACCAATACCTACAAAGGCCTAAGGGAAAAATGCACATACCGTTGTAATCGGGCGAGTTTCTGCTTTCAGATGCAACACAGGAATTTCTCGAGTTCGTCAATCCGTTCGCGAGATATGGGAGTTTGAAGTTAAGGAATGGATGAGAAACCATCAAAATTTTCGCAAGTCTGATACTCGAAACAATAACTACAAAGGCCTAGGTGAAAAACACACATATCTTTGTAATCGGGCGAGTTTCTACTTTCAGATGCAACAGGAATTTCTCGAATTCGTCAATCCGTTCGCGAGAAATGGGAGTTTGAAGTTAAGCAAATGGTTGAGAAACAATCAAATATTTCGCAAGTCAGATACACGAAACCAATAACTGCCATGGCCTAGGGGAAAAGTACACACACCATTGTAATCGGCGAGTTTCTACTTTCAGATGCATCAGGAATTTCTCTCGAGTTCGTCAATCCGTTCGCGAGATATGGGAGGTTTGAATTTAAGTAATGGTTGAGCAACCATCAAAATTTTCGCAAGTCTGATACTCGAAACCAATAACTGGAATGACCTAGGGGAAAAGTACACACACCATTCTAATCGGGCGAGTATCTACTTTCAGATGCAATAGGAATTTCTCGAGTTCGTCAATCCGTTCGCGAGACATGGGAGTTTGAGGTTAAGGAATGGTTGAGAATCACCAGAATTTTCGCAATTCTGCTACTCGAAACCAATAACTGGAATGGCCTAGGGGAAAAGTCACCACACCCTGTAATCGGGCGATTTTCCAGTTTCAGAGCAACAGGAATTTCTCGAGTTCGTCATCCCGTTCGCGAGATATGGGAGTTCGAAGTTACGGAATGGTTGAGGAACCATCCAAATTTTCGTAATTCTGATGCTAGAAACCAATAACTACAAAGGCCTAGGGGAAAAATACCCATACCTTTGTAATCGGGCGAGTTGCCACTTTCAGATGCAACAGGAATTTCTCGAGTTCGTCAATCCGTTCGCGAGATATGGGAGTTTGAAGTTAAGGAATGCTTGAGAAATAATCAAAATTTTCGCAAGTCTGATACTACTCGAAACCAATAACTACAAAGGCCTAGGGGAAAAATGCACATACCTTTGTAATCGGGCGAGTTTCCACTTTCAGATGCAACAGGAATTTCTCGAGTGCGTCATTCGTTCGCGAGATATGGGAGTTTGAAGTTAAGGAATGGTTGAGAAACCATCAAAATTCTCGCAATTCTGATACTCGAAACCAATAACTACAAAGGCCTAGGGGAAAAATACCCATACCTTTGTAATCGGGCGAGTTGCCAGTTTTCAGATGCAACAGGAATTTCTCGAGTTCGTCAATCCGTTCGCGAGATATGGGAGTTTGAATTTAAGTAATGGTTGAGCAGCCATCAAAATTTTCGCAAGTCTGATACTCGAAACCAATAACTGGAATGTCCTAGGAGAAAAGTACACACACCGTTGTATTCGGGCGTGTTTCTACTTTCATCTGCAACAGGAATTTCTCGAGTTCGTCAATCCGTTCGCGAGATATGGGAGATTGAAGTTAAGGAATGGTTGAGAAACATCAAAATTTCGCAAGTCTGATACTCGAAACCAATAACTACAAAGGCCTAGGGGAAAAACACACATAACTTTGTAATCGGCGAGTTTCCAGTTTCAGATGCCAACAGGAATTTCTCGAGTTCGTCTATCCGTTCGCGAGATATGGGAGTTTGAAGTTAAGGAATGGTTGGGAAACCATCAAAATTTTAGCAATTCTGGCGCTAGAAACCAATAACTACAATGGCTAGGGGAAAATACACATACCGTTGTAATCGGGCGAGTTTCTGCTTTTCAGATGCAACAGGAATTTCTCGAGTTCGTCAATCCGTTTCTCGAGATATGGGAGTTTGAAGTTAAGGAATGCTTGAGAAAACATCCAAATTTTCGCAAGTCTGATACTCGAAACCAATAACTACAAAGGCCTAGGGGAAAAATGCACGTACCTTTGTAATCGGGGCGAGTTTCACTTTCAGATGCAACAGGAATTTCTCGAGTGCGGCATTCCGTTTGCGAGACATGGGAGTTTGAAGTTTAGGAATGGTTGAGAAACCATCAAAAATTTTCGCAAGTCTGATACTCGAAACCAATAACGACAAAGGCATATGGGAAAAATACACATACCGTTGTAATCGGCGAGTATCTGCTTTCAGATGCAACAGGAATTTCTCGAGTGCGTCATTCCGTTCGCGAGATATGGGAGTTGGAAGTTAAGGAATGGTTGAGAAACCATCAAAATTCTCGCAATTCTGATACTCGAAACCAATAACTACAAAGGGCCTAGGGGAAAAACACACATATCTTTGTAATCGGGCGAGTTTCCAGTTTCAGATGCAACAGGAATTTCTCGAGTTCGTCTATCCGTTCGGGAGATATGGGAGTTTGAAGTTAAGGAATGGTTGGGAACCATCAAAGTTTTCGCAAGTCTGATACTCGAAACCGATAACACTACATGGCCTAGGGCAAAAGTGCACATACCGTTGTAACCGGGTGAGTTTCTGCTTTCAGATGCAATAGGAAATTCTCGAGTTCGTCAATCCGTTCGCGAGATATGGAAGTTTGAAGTTAAGGAATGATTGAGAAACCATCAAAATTTTCGCAAGTCTGATACACGAAACCAATAACTACAAAGGCCTAGCGGAAAATACACATACCGTTGTAATCGGGCGAGTTTCTACTTTCACATGCAACAGGAATTTTCTCGGAGTTCGTCGAACCGTTCGCGAGATATGGGAGTTTGAAGTTAAGGAATGGTTGAGAAACCATCAAAATTTTCGCAAGTCTGATACTCGAAAACCAATAACTACTATGGCCTAGGGCAAAAATGCACATAACGTTGTAACCGGACGAGTTTCTGCTTTCAGATGCAATAGGAAATTCTGGAGTTCGTCAATTCCGTTCGCGAGGTATGTAAGTGTGAAGTTAAGGAATGGTTGAGGAACCATCAAAATTTTTCGCAAGTCTGATACTCGAAACCAATAACTGGAATGTCCCTAGGAGAAAAGTACACCACCGTTGTATTCGGGCGTGTTTCTACTTTCATCTGCAACAGGAATTTTTCGAGTTCGTCAATCCGTTCGCGAGATATGGGAGTTTGAAGTCAAGGAATGCTTGAGAAAACCATCAAAATTTTCGCAAGTCTGATACTCGAAACCAATAACTACTATGGCCTAGGGCAAAAATGCACATACCGTTGTAACCGGGCGAGTTTCTGCTTTCAGATGCAGTAGGAAATTCTCGAGTTCGTCAATCCGTTCGCGAGATATGTAAGTGTGGAGTTAAGGAATGGTTGAGAAACCATTAAAATTATCGCAAGTCTGATACTCGAAACCAGTAACTGGAATGGCCTAGGGGAAAAGTACACATGCCATTGTAATCGAGCGAGTTCCTACTTTCAGATGCAACAGGAATTTCTCGAGTTCGTCAATCCGTCGCGAGAAATGGGAGTTTGAAGTTAAGGAATGGTTGAGAAACCATAAAATTTTCGCAAGTCTGATACTCGAAACCAATAACTACAATGGCCTAGGGGAAAAATACATACCGTTGTAATCGGGCGAGTTTCTACTTTCAGATGCAACAGGAATTTCTCGAGTTCGTCAATCCGTTCGCGAGATATGCAAGTGTGGAGTTAAGGAATGGTTGAGAAACCATTAAAATTATCGCAAGTCTGATACTCGAAACCAGTAACTGGAATGGCCTAGGGGAAAAGTACACATACCATTGTAATCGAGCGAGTTTCTACTTTCAGATGCAACAGGAATTTCTCGAGTTCGTCAATCCGTTCGCGAGAAATGGGAGTTTGAAGTTAAGGAATGGTTGAGAAACCATAAAAATTTTCGCAAGTCTGATACTCGAAACCAATAACTACAATGGCCTAGGGGAAAAATACACATACCGTTGTAATCGGGCGAGTTTCTACTTTCAGATGCAACAGGAATTTCTCGAGTTCGTCAATCCGTTCGCGAGATATGGGAGTTTGAAGATAAGGAATGGTTGAGAAACCATCAAAATTTTCGCAAGTCTGATACTCGAAACCAATAACTACTATGGCCTATGGCAAAAATGCACATACCGTTGTAACCGGGCGAGTTTCTGCTTTCAGATGCAATAGCAAATTCTGGAGTTCGTCAATCCGTTCGCGAGATATGTAAGTGTGAAGCTAAGGAATGGTTGAGAAACCATCAAAATTTTCGCTGGTCTGATACTCGAAACCAACAACTGGAATGGCCTAGGGAAAAAGTACACACACCGTTGTACCCGGGCGAGTTTCTGCTTTCAGATGCAACAGGAATTTCTCGAGTTCGTCTATCCGTTTGCGAGATATGGGAGTTTGAAGTTATTGAATGGTTGAGTAACCATCACAATTTTCGGAAGTCTGATACTCGAAACCAATAACTACTATGGCCTAGGGCAAAAATACGCATACATTTGTAGTCGGGCGAGTTTCTACTTTCAGAAGCAACAGGAATTTCTCGAGTTCGTCAATCCGTTCGCGAGATATGGGAGTTTGAAGTTAAGGAATGGTTGAGAAACCATCAAAACTTTCGCTGGTCTGATACTCGAAACCGATAACTACTATGGCCTAGGGCAAAAGTGCACATACCGTTGTAACCGGGTGAGTTTCTGCTTTCAGATGCAATAGGAAATTCTCGAGTTCGTCAATCCGTTCGCGAGATATGGAAGTTTGAAGTTAAGGAATGATTGAGAAACCATCAAAATTTTCGCAAGTCTGATACACGAAACCAATAACTACAAAGGCCTAGCGGAAAAATACACATACCGTTGTAATCGGGCGAGTTTCTACTTTCACATGCAACAGGAATTTCTCGAGTTCGTCAATCCGTTCGCGAGATATGGGAGTTTGAAGTTAACGAATGCTTGAGAAACCACCAAAATTTTCGAAAGTCTGATACTCGAAACCAATAACTACAAAGGCCTAGGTGAAAAACACACATATCTTTGTAATCGGGCGAGTTTCTACTTTCAGATGCAACAGGAATTTCTCGAATTCGTCAATCCGTTCGCGAGAAATGGGAGTTTGAAGTTAAGGAATGGTTGAGAAACTATCAAAGTTTTCGCAAGTCTGATACTCGAAACCAATAACTACAAAGGCCTAGGTGAAAAACACACATATCATTGTAATCGGGCGAGTTTCTACTTTCAGATGCATCAGGAATTTCTCGAGTTCGTCAATCCGTTCGCGAGATATGGGAGTTTGAATTTAAGTAATGGTTGAGCAACCATCAAAATTTTCGCAAGTCTGATTCTCGAAACCAATAACTACAAAGGCCTAGGTGAAAAACACACATATCTTTGTAATCGGGCGAGTTTCTACTTTCAGATGCAACAGGAATTTCTCGAATTCGTCAATCCGTTCGCGAGAAATGGGAGTTTGAAGTTAAGCAATGGTTGAGAAACAATCAAATATTTCGCAAGTCTGATACACGAAACCAATAACTGCAATGGCCTAGGGGAAAAGTACACACACCATTCTAATCGGGCGAGTATCTACTTTCAGATGCAATAGGAATTTCTCGAGTTCGTCAATCCGTTCGCGAGACATGGGAGTTTGAGGTTAAGGAATGGTTGAGAATCATCAGAATTTTCGCAATTCTGCTACTCGAAACCAATAACTGGAATGGCCTAGGGGAAAAGTACACACACCCTTGTAATCGGGCGATTTTCCAGTTTCAGATGCAACAGGAATTTCTCGAGTTCGTCATCCCGTTCGCGAGATATGGGAGTTCGAAGTTACGGAATGGTTGAGGAACCATCCAAATTTTCGTAATTCTGATGCTAGAAACCAATAACTACAAAGGCCTAGGGGAAAAATGCACATACCTTTGTAATCGGGCGAGTTTCCACTTTCAGATGCAACAGGAATTTCTCGAGTGCGTCATTCCGTTCGCGAGATATGGGAGTTTGAAGTTAAGGAATGGTTGAGAAACCATCAAAATTCTCGCAATTCTGATACTCGAAACCAATAACTACAAAGGCCTAGGGGAAAAATACCCATACCTTTGTAATCGGGCGAGTTTCCACTTTCAGATGCAATAGGAATTTCTCGAGTTCGTCAATCCGTTCGCGAGACATGGGAGTTTGAGGTTAAGGAATGGTTGAGAATCATCAGAATTTTCGCAATTCTGCTACTTGAAACCAATAACTGGAATGGCCTAGGGGAAAAGTACACACACCCTTGTAATCGGGCGATTTTCCAGTTTCAGATGCAACAGGAATTTCTCGAGTTCGTCAATCCGTTCGCGAGATATGGGAGATTGAAGTTAAGGAATGGTTGAGAAACCATCAAAATTTTCGCAAGTCTGATACTCGAAACCAATAACTACAAAGGCCTAGGGGAAAAACACACATAACTTTGTAATCGGCGAGTTTCCAGTTTCAGATGCAACAGGAATTTCTCGAGTTCGTCAATCCGTTCGCGAGATATGGGAGTTTGAAGTTAAGGAATGGTTGGGAAACCATCAAAATTTTAGCAATTCTGGCGCTAGAAACCAATAACTACAATGGCTAGGGGAAAATACACATACCGTTGTAATCGGGCGAGTTTCTGCTTTCAGATGCAACAGGAATTTCTCGAGTTCGTCAATCCGTTCTCGAGATATGGGAGTTTGAAGTTAAGGAATGCTTGAGAAAACATCCAAATTTTCGCAAGTCTGATACTCGAAACCAATAACTACAAAGGCCTAGGGGAAAAATGCACGTACCTTTGTAATCGGGCGAGTTTCCACTTTCAGATGCAACAGGAATTTCTCGAGTGCGGCATTCCGTTTGCGAGACATGGGAGTTTGAAGTTAAGGAATGGTTGAGAAACCATCAAAATTTTCGCAAGTCTGATACTCGAAACCAATAACGACAAAGGCATATGGGAAAAATACACATACCGTTGTAATCGGGCGAGTATCTGCTTTCAGATGCAACAGGAATTTCTCGAGTTCGTCATTCCGTTCGCGAGATATGGGAGTCTGAAGTTAAGGAATGGTTGAGAAACCATCAAAATTTTCGCAAGTCTGATACTCGAAACCAATAACGACAAAGGCATATGGGAAAAATACACATACCGTTGTAATCGGGCGAGTATCTGCTTTCAGATGCAACGGGAATTTCTCGAGTTCGTCAATCCGTTCGCGAGATATGGGAGTTTGAAGTTAAGGAATGGTTGAGAAACCATCAAAATTTTCGCAATTCTGATGCTAGAAACGAATAACTGGAATGGCCTAGGGGAAAAGTACACACACCATTCTAATCGGGCGAATCTCTAATTTCAGATGCAACAGGAATTTCTCGAGTTCGTCAATCCGTTCGCGAGATATGGGAGTTTGAAGTTAACGAATGCTTGAGAAACCACCAAAATTTTCGAAAGTCTGATACTCGAAACCAATAACTACAAAGGCCTAGGTGAAAAACACACATATCTTTGTAATCGGGCGAGTTTCTACTTTCAGATGCAACAGGAATTTCTCGAATTCGTCAATCCGTTCGCGAGAAATGGGAGTTTGAAGTTAAGGAATGGTTGAGAAGCTATCAAAGTTTTCGCAAGTCTGATACTCGAAACCAATAACTACAAAGGCCTAGGTGAAAAACACACATATCATTGTAATCGGGCGAGTTTCTACTTTCAGATGCATCAGGAATTTCTCGAGTTCGTCAATCCGTTCGCGAGATATGGGAGTTTGAATTTAACTAATGGTTGAGCAACCATCAAAATTTTCGCAAGTCTGATACTCGAAACCAATAACTGGAATGACCTAGGGGAAAAGTACACACACCATTCTAATCGGGCGAGTATCTACTTTCAGATGCAATAGGAATTTCTCGAGTTCGTCAATCCGTTCGCGAGACATGGGAGTTTGAGGTTAAGGAATGGTTGAGAAACCATCAGAATTTTCGCAATTCTGCTACTCGAAACCAATAACTGGAATGGCCTAGGGGAAAAGTACACACACCCTTGTAATCGGGCGATTTTCCAGTTTCAGATGCAACAGGAATTTCTCGAGTTCGTCATCCCGTTCGCGAGATATGGGAGTTCGAAGTTAAGGAATGGTTGAGGAACCATCCAAATTTTCGTAATTCTGATGCTAGAAACCAATAACTACAAAGGCCTAGGGGAAAAATACCCATACCTTTGTAATCGGGCGAGTTGCCACTTTCAGATGCAACAGGAATTTCTCGAGTTCGTCAATCCGTTCGCGAGATATGGGAGTTTGAAGTTAAAGAATGCTTGAGAAACAATCAAAATTTTCGCAAGTCTGATACTCGAAACCAATAACTACAAAGGCCTAGGGGAAAAATACCCATACCTTTGTAATCGGGCGAGTTGCCAGTTTCAGATGCAACAGGAATTTCTCGAGTTCGTCAATCCGTTCGCGAGATATGGGAGTTTGAATTTAAGTAATGGTTGAGCAGCCATCAAAATTTTCGCAAGTCTGATACTCGAAACCAATAACTGGAATGTCCTAGGAGAAAAGTACACACACCGTTGTATTCGGGCGTGTTTCTACTTTCATCTGCAACAGGAATTTCTCGAGTTCGTCAATCCGTTCGCGAGATATGGGAGATTGAAGTTAAGGAATGGTTGAGAAACCATCAAAATTTTCGCAAGTCTGATACTCGAAACCAATAACTACAAAGGCCTAGGGCAAAAACACACATAACTTTGTAATCGGCGAGTTTCCAGTTTCAGATGCAACAGGAATTTCTCGAGTTCGTCTATCCGTTCGCGAGATATGGGAGTTTGAAGTTAAGGAATGGTTGGGAAACCATCAAAATTTTAGCAATTCTGGCGCTAGAAACCAATAACTACAATGGCTAGGGGAAAATACACATACCGTTGTAATCGGGCGAGTTTCTGCTTTCAGATGCAACAGGAATTTCTCGAGTTCGTCAATCCGTTCTCGAGATATGGGAGTTTGAAGTTAAGGAATGGTTGAGAAACCATCAAAATTTTCGCAAGTCTGATACTCGAAACCAATAACGACAAAGGCATATGGGAAAAATACACATACCGTTGTAATCGGGCGAGTATCTGCTTTCAGATGCAACAGGAATTTCTCGAGTTCGTCATTCCGTTCGCGAGATATGGGAGTCTGAAGTTAAGGAATGGTTGAGAAACCATCAAAATTTTCGCAAGTCTGATACTCGAAACCAATAACGACAAAGGCATATGGGAAAAATACACATACCGTTGTAATCGGGCGAGTATCTGCTTTCAGATGCAACGGGAATTTCTCGAGTTCGTCAATCCGTTCGCGAGATATGGGAGTTTGAAGTTAAGGAATGGTTGAGAAACCATCAAAATTTTCGCAATTCTGATGCTAGAAACGAATAACTGGAATGGCCTAGGGGAAAAGTACACACACCATTCTAATCGGGCGAATCTCTAATTTCAGATGCAACAGGAATTTCTCGAGTTCGTCAATCCGTTCGCGAGATATGGGAGTTTGAAGTTAACGAATGCTTGAGAAACCACCAAAATTTTCGAAAGTCTGATACTCGAAACCAATAACTACAAAGGCCTAGGTGAAAAACACACATATCTTTGTAATCGGGCGAGTTTCTACTTTCAGATGCAACAGGAATTTCTCGAATTCGTCAATCCGTTCGCGAGAAATGGGAGTTTGAAGTTAAGGAATGGTTGAGAAACTATCAAAGTTTTCGCAAGTCTGATACTCGAAACCAATAACTACAAAGGCCTAGGTGAAAAACACACATATCATTGTAATCGGGCGAGTTTCTACTTTCAGATGCATCAGGAATTTCTCGAGTTCGTCAATCCGTTCGCGAGATATGGGAGTTTGAATTTAACTAATGGTTGAGCAACCATCAAAATTTTCGCAAGTCTGATACTCGAAACCAATAACTGGAATGACCTAGGGGAAAAGTACACACACCATTCTAATCGGGCGAGTATCTACTTTCAGATGCAATAGGAATTTCTCGAGTTCGTCAATCCGTTCGCGAGACATGGGAGTTTGAGGTTAAGGAATGGTTGAGAAACCATCAGAATTTTCGCAATTCTGCTACTCGAAACCAATAACTGGAATGGCCTAGGGGAAAAGTACACACACCCTTGTAATCGGGCGATTTTCCAGTTTCAGATGCAACAGGAATTTCTCGAGTTCGTCATCCCGTTCGCGAGATATGGGAGTTCGAAGTTAAGGAATGGTTGAGGAACCATCCAAATTTTCGTAATTCTGATGCTAGAAACCAATAACTACAAAGGCCTAGGGGAAAAATACCCATACCTTTGTAATCGGGCGAGTTGCCACTTTCAGATGCAACAGGAATTTCTCGAGTTCGTCAATCCGTTCGCGAGATATGGGAGTTTGAAGTTAAGGAATGCTTGAGAAACAATCAAAATTTTCGCAAGTCTGATACTCGAAACCAATAACTACAAAGGCCTAGGGGAAAAATGCACATACCTTTGTAATCGGGCGAGTTTCCACTTTCAGATGCAACAGGAATTTCTCGAGTGCGTCATTCCGTTCGCGAGATATGGGAGTTGGAAGTTAAGGAATGGTTGAGAAACCATCAAAATTCTCGCAATTCTGATACTCGAAACCAATAACTACAAAGGCCTAGGGGAAAAATACCCATACCTTTGTAATCGGGCGAGTTGCCAGTTTCAGATGCAACAGGAATTTCTCGAGTTCGTCAATCCGTTCGCGAGATATGGGAGTTTGAATTTAAGTAATGGTTGAGCAGCCATCAAAATTTTCGCAAGTCTGATACTCGAAACCAATAACTGGAATGACCTAGGGGAAAAGTACACACACCATTCTAATCGGGCGAATCTCTAATTTCAGATGCAACAGGAATTTCTCGAGTTCGTCAATCCGTTCGCGAGATATGGGAGATTGAAGTTAAGGAATGGTTGAGAAACCATCAAAATTTTCGCAAGTCTGATACTCGAAACCAATAACTACAAAGGCCTAGGGGAAAAACACACATATCTTTGTAATCGGGCGAGTTTCCAGTTCCAGATGCAACAGGAATTTCTCGAGTTCGTCTATCCGTTCGGGAGATATGGGAGTTTGAAGTTAAGGAATGGTTGGGAAACCATCAAAGTTTTCGCAAGTCTGATACTCGAAACCGATAACTACTATGGCCTAGGGCAAAAGTGCACATACCGTTGTAACCGGGTGAGTTTCTGCTTTCAGATGCAATAGGAAATTCTCGAGTTCGTCAATCCGTTCGCGAGATATGGAAGTTTGAAGTTAAGGAATGATTGAGAAACCATCAAAATTTTCGCAAGTCTGATACACGAAACCAATAACTACAAAGGCCTAGCGGAAAAATACACATACCGTTGTAATCGGGCGAGTTTCTACTTTCACATGCAACAGGAATTTCTCGAGTTCGTCGAACCGTTCGCGAGGTATGGGAGTTTGAAGTTAAGGAATGGTTGAGAAACCATCAAAATTTTCGCAAGTCTGATACTCGAAACCAATAACTACTATGGCCTAGGGCAAAAATGCACATAACGTTGTAACCGGACGAGTTTCTGCTTTCAGATGCAATAGGAAATTCTGGAGTTCGTCAATCCGTTCGCGAGGTATGTAAGTGTGAAGTTAAGGAATGGTTGAGGAACCATCAAAATTTTCGCAAGTCTGATACTCGGAACCAATAACTGGAATGTCCTAGGAGAAAAGTATACACACCGTTGTATTCGGGCGTGTTTCTACTTTCATCTGCAACAGGAATTTGTCGAGTTCGTCAATCCGTTCGCGAGATATGGGAGTTTGAAGTCAAGGAATGCTTGAGAAACCATCAAAATTTTCGCAAGTCTGATACTCGAAACCAATAACTACTATGGCCTAGGGCAAAAATGCACATACCGTTGTAACCGGGCGAGTTTCTGCTTTCAGATGCAATAGGAAATTCTCGAGTTCGTCAATCCGTTCGCGAGATATGTAAGTGTGGAGTTAAGGAATGGTTGAGAAACCATTAAAATTATCGCAAGTCTGATACTCGAAACCAGTAACTGGAATGGCCTAGGGGAAAAGTACACATACCATTGTAATCGAGCGAGTTTCTACTTTCAGATGCAACAGGAATTTCTCGAGTTCGTCAATCCGTTCGCGAGAAATGGGAGTTTGAAGTTAAGGAATGGTTGAGAAACCATAAAAATTTTCGCAAGTCTGATACTCGAAACCAATAACTACAATGGCCTAGGGGAAAAATACACATACCGTTGTAATCGGGCGAGTTTCTACTTTCAGATGCAACAGGAATTTCTCGAGTTCGTCAATCCGTTCGCGAGATATGTAAGTGTGGAGTTAAGGAATGGTTGAGAAACCATTAAAATTATCGCAAGTCTGATACTCGAAACCAGTAACTGGAATGGCCTAGGGGAAAAGTACACATACCATTGTAATCGAGCGAGTTTCTACTTTCAGATGCAACAGGAATTTCTCGAGTTCGTCAATCCGTTCGCGAGAAATGGGAGTTTGAAGTTAAGGAATGGTTGAGAAACCATAAAAATTTTCGCAAGTCTGATACTCGAAACCAATAACTACAATGGCCTAGGGGAAAAATACACATACCGTTGTAATCGGGCGAGTTTCTACTTTCAGATGCAACAGGAATTTCTCGAGTTCGTCAATCCGTTCGCGAGATATGGGAGTTTGAAGATAAGGAATGGTTGAGAAACCTTCAAAATTTTCGCAAGTCTGATACTCGAAACCAATAACTACTATGGCCTATGGCAAAAATGCACATACCGTTGTAACCGGGCGAGTTTCTGCTTTCAGATGCAATAGCAAATTCTGGAGTTCGTCAATCCGTTCGCGAGATATGTAAGCGTGAAGCTAAGGAATGGTTGAGAAACCATCAAAATTTTCGCTGGTCTGATACTCGAAACCAACAACTGGAATGGCCTAGGGAAAAAGTACACACAACGTTGTACCCGGGCTAGTTTCTACTTTCAGATGCAACCGGAATTTCTCGAGTTCGTCAATCCGTTCGCGAGATATGGGAGTTTGAAGTTAAGGAATGGTTGAGAAACCATCGAAATTTTCGCAAGTCTGATACTAGAAACCAATAACTACTATGGCCTAGGGCAAAAATGCACATACCGTTGTAATCGGGCGAGTTTCTACTTTCAGATGCAACAGGAATTTCTCGAGTTCGTCAATCCGCTCGCGAGATATGTAAGTGTGGAGTTAAGGAATGGTTGAGAAACCATTAAAATTATCGCAAGTCTGATACTCGAAACCAGTAACTGGAATGGCCTAGGGGAAAAGTACACATACCATTGTAATCGAGCGAGTTTCTACTTTCAGATGCAACAGGAATTTCTCGAGTTCGTCAATCCGTTCGCGAGAAATGGGAGTTTGAAGTTAAGGAATGGTTGAGAAACCATAAAAATTTTCGCAAGTCTGATACTCGAAACCAATAACTACAATGGCCTAGGGGAAAAATACACATACCGTTGTAATCGGGCGAGTTTCTACTTTCAGATGCAACAGGAATTTCTCGAGTTCGTCAATCCGTTCGCGAGATATGGGAGTTTGAAGATAAGGAATGGTTGAGAAACCTTCAAAATTTTCGCAAGTCTGATACTCGAAACCAATAACTACTATGGCCTATGGCAAAAATGCACATACCGTTGTAACCGGGCGAGTTTCTGCTTTCAGATGCAACAGGAATTTCTCGAGTTCGTCTATCCGTTTGCGAGATATGGGAGTTTGAAGTTATTGAATGGTTGAGTAACCATCACAATTTTCGGAAGTCTGATACTCGAAACCAATAACTACTATGGCCTAGGGCAAAAATACGCATACCTTTGTAATCGGGCGAGTTTCTACTTTCAGAAGCAACAGGAATTTCTCGAGTTCGTCAATCCGTTCGCGAGATATGGGAGTTTGAAGTTAAGGAATGGTTGAGAAACCATCAAAACTTTCGCTGGTCTGATACTCGAAACCGATAACTACTATGGCCTAGGGCAAAAGTGCACATACCGTTGTAACCGGGTGAGTTTCTGCTTTCAGATGCAATAGGAAATTCTCGAGTTCGTCAATCCGTTCGCGAGATATGGAAGTTTGAAGTTAAGGAATGATTGAGAAACCATCAAAATTTTCGCAAGTCTGATACACGAAACCAATAACTACAAAGGCCTAGCGGAAAAATACACATACCGTTGTAATCGGGCGAGTTTCTACTTTCACATGCAACAGGAATTTCTCGAGTTCGTCAATCCGTTCGCGAGATATGGGAGTTTGAAGTTAACGAATGCTTGAGAAACCACCAAAATTTTCGAAAGTCTGATACTCGAAACCAATAACTACAAAGGCCTAGGTGAAAAACACACATATCTTTGTAATCGGGCGAGTTTCTACTTTCAGATGCAACAGGAATTTCTCGAATTCGTCAATCCGTTCGCGAGAAATGGGAGTTTGAAGTTAAGGAATGGTTGAGAAACTATCAAAGTTTTCGCAAGTCTGATACTCGAAACCAATAACTACAAAGGCCTAGGTGAAAAACACACATATCATTGTAATCGGGCGAGTTTCTACTTTCAGATGCATCAGGAATTTCTCGAGTTCGTCAATCCGTTCGCGAGATATGGGAGTTTGAATTTAAGTAATGGTTGAGCAACCATCAAAATTTTCGCAAGTCTGATACTCGAAACCAATAACTGGAATGACCTAGGGGAAAAGTACACACACCATTCTAATCGGGCGAGTATCTACTTTCAGATGCAATAGGAATTTCTCGAGTTCGTCAATCCGTTCGCGAGACATGGGAGTTTGAGGTTAAGGAATGGTTGAGAAACCATCAGAATTTTCGCAATTCTGCTACTCGAAACCAATAACTGGAATGGCCTAGGGGAAAAGTACACACACCCTTGTAATCGGGCGATTTTCCAGTTTCAGATGCAACAGGAATTTCTCGAGTTCGTCATCCCGTTCGCGTGATATGGGAGTTCGAAGTTAAGGAATGGTTGAGGAACCATCCAAATTTTCGTAATTCTGATGCTAGAAACCAATAACTACAAAGGCCTAGGGGAAAAATACCCATACCTTTGTAATCGGGCGAGTTGCCACTTTCAGATGCAACAGGAATTTCTCGAGTTCGTCAATCCGTTCGCGAGATATGGGAGTTTGAAGTTAAGGAATGCTTGAGAAACAATCAAAATTTTCGCAAGTCTGATACTCGAAACCAATAACTACAAAGGCCTATGGGAAAAATGCACATACCTTTGTAATCGGGCGAGTTTCCACTTTCAGATGCAACAGGAATTTCTCGAGTGCGTCATTCCGTTCGCGAGATATGGGAGTTTGAAGTTAAGGAATGGTTGAGAAACCATCAAAATTCTCGCAATTCTGATACTCGAAACCAATAACTACAAAGGCCTAGGGGAAGAATACCCATACCTTTGTAATCGGGCGAGTTGCCAGTTTCAGATGCAACAGGAATTTCTCGAGTTCGTCAATCCGTTCGCGAGATATGGGAGTTTGAATTTAAGTAATGGTTGAGCAGCCATCAAAATTTTCGCAAGTCTGATACACGAAACCAATAACTGGAATGACCTAGGGGAAAAGTACACACTCCATTCTAATCGGGCGAATCTCTAATTTCAGATGCAACAGGAATTTCTCGAGTTCGTCAATCCGTTCGCGAGATATGGGAGATTGAAGTTAAGGAATGGTTGAGAAACCATCAAAATTTTCGCAAGTCTGATACTCGAAACCAATAACTACAAAGGCCTAGGGGAAAAACACACATATCTTTGTAATCGGGCGAGTTTCCAGTTTCAGATGCTTAGAATTTCTCGAGTTCGTCTATCCGTTCGGGAGATATGGGAGTTTGAAGTTAAGGAATTGTTGGGAAACCATCAAAGTTTTCGCAAGTCTGATACTCGAAACCGATAACTACTATGGCCTAGGGCAAAAGTGCACATACCGTTGTAACCGGGCGAGTTTCTGCTTTCAGATGCAATAGGAAATTCTCGAGTTCGTCAATCCGTTCGCGAGATATGGAAGTTTGAAGTTAAGGAATGATTGAGAAACCATCAAAATTTTCGCAAGTCTGATACACGAAACCAATAACTACAAAGGCCTAGCGGAAAAATACACATACCGTTGTAATCGGGCGAGTTTCTACTTTCACATGCAACAGGAATTTCTCGAGTTCGTCAATCCGTTCGCGAGATATGGGAGTTTGAAATTGAACCGTTTTAGGAACGGTTGAGAAACCATCAAAATTTTCGCAAGTCTGATACTCGAAACCTGTAACTGGAATGGCCTATGGGAAAAGTACACACACCATTGTAATGGGGCGAGATTCTACTTTCAGATGCAACAGGAATTTCTCGAGTTCGTCAATCCGCTCGCAAGGTATGGGAGTTTGAAGTTAAGGAATGGTTGTGAAACCACCAAAATTTTCGCAAGTGTGATACTCGAAACCAATAACTACTATGGCCTAGGGCAAAAATGCACATAACGTTGTAACCGGACGAGTTTCTGCTTTCAGATGCAATAGGAAATTCTGGAGTTCGTCAATCCGTTCGCGAGGTATGTAAGTGTGAAGTTAAGGAATGGTTGAGGAACCATCAAAATTTTCGCAAGTCTGATACTCGAAACCAATAACTGGAATGTCCTAGGAGAAAAGTACACACACCGTTGTATTCGGGCGTGTTTCTACTTTCATCTGCAACAGGAATTTCTCGAGTTCGTCAATCCGTTCGCGAGATATGGGAGTTTGAAGTCAAGGAATGCTTGAGAAACCATCAAAATTTTCGCAAGTCTGATACTCGAAACCAATAACTACTATGGCCTAGGGCAAAAATGCACATACCGTTGTAACCGGGCGAGTTTCTGCTTTCAGATGCAATAGGAAATTCTCGAGTTCGTCAATCCGTTCGCGAGATATGTAAGTGTGGAGTTAAGGAATGGTTGAGAAACCATTAAAATTATCGCAAGTCTGATACTCGAAACCAGTAACTGGAATGGCCTAGGGGAAAAGTACACATACCATTGTAATCGGGCGAGTTTCTACTTTCACATGCAACAGGAATTTCTCGAGTTCGTCAATCCGTTCGCGAGATATGGGAGTTTGAAGTTAACGAATGCTTGAGAAACCACCAAAATTTTCGAAAGTCTGATACTCGAAACCAATAACTACAAAGGCCTAGGTGAAAAACACACATATCTTTGTAATCGGGCGAGTTTCTACTTTCAGATGCAACAGGAATTTCTCGAATTCGTCAATCCGTTCGCGAGAAATGGGAGTTTGAAGTTAAGGAATGGTTGAGAAACTATCAAAGTTTTCGCAAGTCTGATACTCGAAACCAATAACTACAAAGGCCTAGGTGAAAAACACACATATCATTGTAATCGGGCGAGTTTCTACTTTCAGATGCATCAGGAATTTCTCGAGTTCGTCAATCCGTTCGCGAGATATGGGAGTTTGAATTTAAGTAATGGTTGAGCAACCATCAAAATTTTCGCAAGTCTGATACTCGAAACCAATAACTGGAATGACCTAGGGGAAAAGTACACACACCATTCTAATCGGGCGAGTATCTACTTTCAGATGCAATAGGAATTTCTCGAGTTCGTCAATCCGTTCGCGAGACATGGGAGTTTGAGGTTAAGGAATGGTTGAGAAACCATCAGAATTTTCGCAATTCTGCTACTCGAAACCAATAACTGGAATGGCCTAGGGGAAAAGTACACACACCCTTGTAATCGGGCGATTTTCCAGTTTCAGATGCAACAGGAATTTCTCGAGTTCGTCATCCCGTTCGCGTGATATGGGAGTTCGAAGTTAAGGAATGGTTGAGGAACCATCCAAATTTTCGTAATTCTGATGCTAGAAACCAATAACTACAAAGGCCTAGGGGAAAAATACCCATACCTTTGTAATCGGGCGAGTTGCCACTTTCAGATGCAACAGGAATTTCTCTAGTTCGTCAATCCGTTCGCGAGATATGGGAGTTTGAAGTTAAGGAATGCTTGAGAAACAATCAAAATTTTCGCAAGTCTGATACTCGAAACCAATAACTACAAAGGCCTATGGGAAAAATGCACATACCTTTGTAATCGGGCGAGTTTCCACTTTCAGATGCAACAGGAATTTCTCGAGTGCGTCATTCCGTTCGCGAGATATGGGAGTTTGAAGTTAAGGAATGGTTGAGAAACCATCAAAATTCTCGCAATTCTGATACTCGAAACCAATAACTACAAAGGCCTAGGGGAAGAATACCCATACCTTTGTAATCGGGCGAGTTGCCAGTTTCAGATGCAACAGGAATTTCTCGAGTTCGTCAATCCGTTCGCGAGATATGGGAGTTTGAATTTAAGTAATGGTTGAGCAGCCATCAAAATTTTCGCAAGTCTGATACTCGAAACCAATAACTGGAATGACCTAGGGGAAAAGTACACACTCCATTCTAATCGGGCGAATCTCTAATTTCAGATGCAACAGGAATTTCTCGAGTTCGTCAATCCGTTCGCGAGATATGGGAGATTGAAGTTAAGGAATGGTTGAGAAACCATCAAAATTTTCGCAAGTCTGATACTCGAAACCAATAACTACAAAGGCCTAGGGGAAAAACACACATATCTTTGTAATCGGGCGAGTTTCCAGTTTCAGATGCAACAGGAATTTCTCGAGTTCGTCTATCCGTTCGGGAGATATGGGAGTTTGAAGTTAAGGAATGGTTGGGAAACCATCAAAGTTTTCGCAAGTCTGATACTCGAAACCGATAACTACTATGGCCTAGGGCAAAAGTGCACATACCGTTGTAATCGGGCGAGTTTCTACTTTCAGATGCAACAGGAATTTCTCGAGTTCGTCAATCCGTTCGCGAGATATGGGAGTTTGAAGTTAAGGAATGGTTGAGAAACCATCAAAACTTTCGCTGGTCTGATAGTCGAAACCAACAACTGGAATGGCCTAGGGAAAAAGTACACATACCGTTGTAATCGGGCGAGTTTCTACTTTCAGATGCAACAGGAATTTCTCGAGTTCGTCAATCCGTTCGCGAGAAATGGGAGTTTGAAGTTGAGGAATGGTTGAGAAACCATAAAAATTTTCGCAAGTCTGATACTCGAAACCAATAACTACAATGGCCTAGGGGAAAAATACACATACCGTTGTAATCGGGCGAGTTTCTACTTTCAGATGCAACAGGAATTTCTCGAGTTCGTCAATCCGTTCGCGAGATATGGGAGTTTGAAGATTAGGAATGGTTGAGAAACCATCAAAATTTTCGCAAGTCTGATACTCGAAACCAATAACTACTATGGCCTATGGCAAAAATGCACATACCGTTGTAACCGGGCGAGTTTCTGCTTTCAGATGCAATAGCAAATTCTGGAGTTCGTCAATCCGTTCGCGAGATATGTATGTGTGAAGCTAAGGAATGGTTGAGAAACCATCAAAATTTTCGCTGGTCTGATACACGAAACCAACAACTGGAATGGCCTAGGGAAAAAGTACACACAACGTTGTACCCGGGCTAGTTTCTACTTTCAGATGCAACCGGAATTTCTCGAGTTCGTCAATCCGTTCGCGAGATATGGGAGTTTGAAGATAAGGAATGGTTGAGAAACCATCAAAATTTTCGCAAGTCTGATACTCGAAACCAATAACTACTATGGCCTATGGCAAAAATGCACATACCGTTGTAACCGGGCGAGTTTCTGCTTTCAGATGCAATAACAAATTCTGGAGTTCGTCAATCCGTTCGCGAGATATGTAAGTGTGAAGCTAAGGAATGGTTGAGAAACCATCAAAATTTTCGCTGGTCTGATACTCGAAACCAACAACTGGAATGGCCTAGGGAAAAAGTACACACACCGTTGTACCCGGGCTAGTTTCTACTTTCAGATGCAACCGGAATTTCTCGAGTTCGTCAATCCGTTCGCGAGATATGGGAGTTTGAAGTTAAGGAATGGTTGAGAAACCATCGAAATTTTCGCAAGTCTGATACTAGAAACCAATAACTACTATGGCCTAGGGCAAAAATGCACATACCGTTGTAATCGGGCGAGTTTCTGCTTTCAGATGCAACAGGAATTTCTCGAGTTCGTCTATCCGTTTGCGAGATATGGGAGTTTGAAGTTATTGAATGGTTGAGTAACCATCACAATTTTCGGAAGTCTGATACTCGAAACCAATAACTACTATGGCCTAGGGCAAAAATACGCATACCTTTGTAATCGGGCGAGTTTCTACTTTCAGAAGCAACAGGAATTTCTCGAGTTCGTCAATCCGTTCGCGAGATATGGGAGTTTGAAGTTAAGGAATGGTTGAGAAACCATCAAAACTTTCGCTGGTCTGATAGTCGAAACCAACAACTGGAATGGCCTAGGGAAAAAGTACACATACCGTTGTACCCGGGCTAGTTTCTACTTTCAGATGCAACCGGAATTTCTCCAGTTCGTCAATCCGTTCGCGAGATATGGGAGTTTGAAGTTAAGGAATGGTTGAGAAACCATCAAAGTTTTCGCTGGTCTGATACTCGAAACCAATAACTGGAATGGCCTAGGGGAAAAGTACACATACCATTGTAATCGGGCGAGTTTCTACTTTCAGATGCAACAGGAATTTCTCGAGTTCGTCAATCCGTTCGCGAGAAATGGGAGTTTGAAGTTAAGGAATGGTTGAGAAACCATCAAAATTTTTGCAAGTCTGATACTCGAAACCAATAACTACAATGGCCTAGGGGAAAAATACACATACCGTTGTAATCGGGCGACTTTCTACTTTCAGACGCAACAGGAAATAATCGAGTTCGTCCATCCGTTCGCGACATATGGGAGTTTGAAGTTACGGAATGCTTGAGAAACCATCAAAATTTTCGCAAAAGTGATACTCGAAACCAATAACTGGAATGGCCTAGGGGAAAATTGCACACACCATTGTAATGGGGCGAGTTTCTACTTTCAGATGCAACAGGAATTTCTTGAGTTCGTCAATTCGTTCGCGAGATATGGGAGTTTGAAGTTAAGGAATGGTTGTGAAACTATCAAAATTTTCGCAAGTCAGATACCCGAAACCAAGAACTGGCATGGCCTAGGGGAAAAGTACACAAACCATTGTAATCGGGCGAGATTCTACTTTCAGATGCAACAAGAATTTGTCGAGTTCGTCATTCCGTTCGCGAGATATGGGAGTTTGAAGTTAAGGAATGGTTGAGGAACCATCAAAATTTTCGCAAGTCTGATTCTCGAAACCAATAACTACTATGGCCTAAGGCAAAAATGCACATACCGTTGTAATCGGACGAGTTTCTGCTTTCAGATGCAACAGGAATTTCTCGAGTTCGTCAATCCGTTCGCGAGATATGGGAGCTTGAAGTTAAGGAATGGTTGAGAAACCATCAAAATTTTCGCAAGTCAGATACCCGAAACCAAGAACTGGCATGGCCTAGGGGAAAAGTACACACACCATTGTAATCGGGAGAGTTTCTACTTTCAGATGCAACCGGAATTTCTCGAGTTCGTCAATCCGTTCGCGAGATATGGCAGTTTGAACATAAGGAATGGTTGAGAAACCATCAAAATTTTCGCTGGTCTGATACTCGAAACCAATAACTTGAATGGCCTAGGGGAAAAGTACACACACCATTGTAATCGGGCTAGTTTCTACTTTCAGACTCAACAGGAATTTCTCGAGTTCGTCAATCCGTTCGCGAGATATGGGAGTTTGAAGTTAAGGAATGGTTGAGAAACCATCGAAATTTTCGCAAGTCTGATACTCGAAACCAATAACTACTATGGCCTAGGGCAAAAATGCACATACCATAGTAATGGGGCGAGATTCTACTTTCAGATGCAATAGGAATTTCTCGAGTTCGTCAATCCGTTCGCGAGATATGGGAGTTTGAAATTAAGGAATGGTTGAGAGACCATCACAATTTTCGCAAGTCTGATACTCGAAACCAATAACTACTATGGCCTGGGGGAAAAAGACACATACCTTTGCAATCGGGCGAGTTTCTACTTTCAGATGCAACAGGAATTTCTCGAGTTCGTCAATCCGTTCGCGAGATTTGGGAGTTTGAAGTTGAGGAATGGTTGAGAGACCATCAAAATTTTCGCAATTCTGATGCTAGAAACGAATAACTGGAATGACCTAGGGAAAAAGTACACACACCATTGTAATCGGTAGACTTTCTACTTTCAGATGCAACAGGAAACAATCGAGTCCGTCAATCCGTTCGCGAGATATGGGAGTTTGAAGTTAAGGAATGGTTGAGAAACCATCAAAATTTTCGCAAGTCTGATACTCGAAACCCATAACTACTATGGCCTAGGGCAAAAATGCACATACCGTTGTAACCGGACGAGTTTCTGCTTTCAGATGCAATAGGAAATTCTGGAGTTCGTCAATCCGTTCGCGAGATATGTAAGTGTGGAGTTAAGGAATGGTTGAGAAACCATTAAAATTATCGCAAGTCTGATACTCGAAACCAGTAACTGGAATGGCCTAGGGGAAAAGTACACATACCATTGTAATCGAGCGAGTTTCTACTTTCAGATGCAACAGGAATTTCTCGAGTTCGTCAATCCGTTCGCGAGAAATGGGAGTTTGAAGTTAAGGAATGGTTGAGAAACCATCAAAACTTTCGCAATTCTGATACTCGAAACCAATAACTACAATGGCCTAGGGGAAAAATACACATACCATTGTAATGGGGCGAGATTCTACTTTCAGATGCAACAGGAATTTCTCGAGTTCGTCAATCCGTTCGCGAGATATGGGAGCTTGAAGTTAAGGAATGGTTGAGAAACCATCAAAATTTTCGCAATTCTGATGCTAGAAACGAATAACAGGAATGATCTAGGGAAAAAGTACACACACGATTGTAATCGGTAGACTTTCTACTTTCAGATGCAACAGGAAATAATCGAGTCCGTCAATCCGTTCGCGAGATATGGGAGTTTGATGTTAAGGAATGGTTGAGTAACCATCACAATTTTCGCAAGTCTGATACCCGAAACCAATAACTGGAATGGCCTAGGGCAAAAATACAAATACCATTGTAATCGGGCGAAATACTGCTTTCAGATGCAACAGGAATTTCTCGAGTTCGTCAATCCGTTCGCGAGATATGGGAGTTTGAAGTTAAGGAATGGTTGAGAAACCATCAAAATTTTCGCAATTCTGATGCTAGAAACGAATAACTGGAATGACCTAGGGGAAAAGTGCACACACCATTCTAATCGGTCGAGTTTCTAGTTTCAGATGCAACAGGAAATAATCGAGTTCGTCAATCCGTTCGCGAGATATGGGATTTTGAAGTTAAGGAATGCTTGAGAAACCATCAAAATTCTCGCAAGTCTGATTCTCGAAACCAATAACTACTATAGCCTAGGGCAAACATACACATACCGTTATAATCTGACGAGTTTCTGCTTTCAGATGCAACAGGAATTTCTCGAGTTCGTCAATCCGTTCGCGAGATATGGGAGTTTGAAATTAAGGAATGGTTGAGAGACCATCACAATTTTCGCAAGTCTGATACTCGAAACCAATAACTACTATGGCCTGGGGGAAAAATACACATACCTTTGCAATCGGGCGAGTTTCTACTTTCAGATGCAACAGGAATTTCTCGAGTTCGTCAATCCGTTCGCGAGATATGGGAGTTTGAAGTTAAGGAATGGTTGAGAGACCATCAAAATTTTCGCAATTCTGATGCTAGAAACGAATAACTGGAATGACCTAGGGAAAAAGTACACACACCATTGTAATCGGTAGACTTTCTACTTTCAGATGCAACAGGAAACAATCGAGTCCGTCAATCCGTTCGCGAGATATGGGAGTTTAAAGTTAAGGAATACTTGAGAAACCATCAAGATTTTCGCACGTCTGATACTCGAAACCAATAACTACAAAGGCCTAGGGGAAAAATACACCTACCTTTGTAATCGGGCGAGTTTCTACTTTCTGATGCAACAGGAATTTCTCGAGTTCGCCAATCCGTTCGCGAGGTATCGGTGTTTGAAGTTAAGGAATGGTTGAGAAACCATCAAAATTTTCGCAATTCTGATGCTAGAAACGAATAACTGGAATGACCTAGGGGAAAAGTGCACACACCATTCTAATCGGTCGAGTTTCTACTTTCAGATGCAACAGGAAATAATCGAGTTCGTCAATCCGTTCGCGAGATATGGGATTTTGAAGTTAAGGAATGGTTGAGAGACCATCACAATTTTCGCAAGTCTGATACTCGAAACCAATAACTACTATGGCCTGGGGGAAAAATACACATACCTTTGCAATCGGGCGAGTTTCTACTTTCAGATGCAACAGGAATTTCTCGAGTTCGTCCATCCGTTCGCGAGATATGGGAGTTTGAAGTTAAGGAATGGTTGAGAGACCATCAAAATTTTCGCAATTCTGATGCTAGAAACGAATAACTGGAATGACCTAGGGAAAAAGTACACACACCATTGTAATCGGTAGACTTTCTACTTTCAGATGCAACAGGAAACAATCGAGTCCGTCAATCCGTTCGCGAGATATGGGAGTTTAAAGTTAAGGAATACTTGAGAAACCATCAAGATTTTCGCACGTCTGATACTCGAAACCAATAACTACAAAGGCCTAGGGGAAAAATACACCTACCTTTGTAATCGGGCGAGTTTCTACTTTCTGATGCAACAGGAATTTCTCGAGTTCGCCAATCCGTTCGCGAGGTATCGGTGTTTGAAGTTAAGGAATGGTTGAGAAACCATCAAAATTTTCGCAATTCTGATGCTAGAAACGAATAACTGGAATGAACTAGGGGAAAAGTGCACACACCATTCTAATCGGTCGAGTTTCTACTTTCAGATGCAACAGGAAATAATCGAGTTCGTCAATCCGTTCGCGAGATATGGGATTTTGAAGTTAAGGAATGCTTGAGAAACCATCAAAATTCTCGCAAGTCTGATTCTCGAAACCAATAACTACTATAGCCTAGGGCAAACATACACATACCGTTATAATCTGACGAGTTTCTGCTTTCAGATGCAACAGGAATTTCTCGAGTTCGTCAATCCGTTCGCGAGATATGGGAGTTTGAAATTAAGGAATGGTTGAGAGACCATCACAATTTTCGCAAGTCTGATACTCGAAACCAATAACTACTATGGCCTGGGGGAAAAATACACATACCTTTGCAATCGGGCGAGTTTCTACTTTCAGATGCAACAGGAATTTCTCGAGTTCGTCAATCCGTTCGCGAGATATGGGAGTTTGAAGTTAAGGAATGGTTGAGAGACCATCAAAATTTTCGCAATTCTGATGCTAGAAACGAATAACTGGAATGACCTAGGGAAAAAGTACACACACCATTGTAATCGGTAGACTTTCTACTTTCAGATGCAACAGGAAACAATCGAGTCCGTCAATCCGTTCGCGAGATATGGGAGTTTAAAGTTAAGGAATACTTGAGAAACCATCAAGATTTTCGCACGTCTGATACTCGAAACCAATAACTACAAAGGCCTAGGGGAAAAATACACCTACCTTTGTAATCGGGCGAGTTTCTACTTTCTGATGCAACAGGAATTTCTCGAGTTCGCCAATCCGTTCGCGAGGTATCGGTGTTTGAAGTTAAGGAATGGTTGAGAAACCATCAAAATTTTCGCAATTCTGATGCTAGAAACGAATAACTGGAATGACCTAGGGGAAAAGTGCACACACCATTCTAATCGGTCGAGTTTCTACTTTCAGATGCAACAGGAAATAATCGAGTTCGTCAATCCGTTCGCGAGATATGGGATTTTGAAGTTAAGGAATGCTTGAGAAACCATCAAAATTTTCGCAAGTCTGATTCTCGAAACCAATAACTACTATAGCCTAGGGCAAACATACACATACCGTTATAATCTGACGAGTTTCTCCTTTCAGATGCAACAGGAATTTCTCGAGTTCGTCAATCCGTTCGCGAGATATGGGAGTTTGAAATTGAACCGTTTTAGGAATGGTTGTGAAACCACCAAAATTTTCGCAAGTGTGATACTCGAAACCAATAACTGGAACGGTCTAGGGGAAAAGTACACACACCATTGTAATCGGGCAAGTTTCTACTTTCAGAGGCGACAGGAACTTCTCGAGTTCGCCAATCCGTTCGCGAGATATGGGAGTTTGCAGTTAAGGAATGGTTGAGTAACCATCACAATTTTCGCAAGTCTGACACCCGAAACCAAGAACTGGCATGGCCTAGGGGAAAAGTACACACACCATTGTAATCGGGCGAGTTTCTACTTTCAGATGCAACAAGAATTTGTCGAGTTCGTCAATCCGTTCGCGAGATATGGGAGTTTGAAGTTAAGGAATGGTTGAGAAACCATCAAAATATTCGCTGGTCTGATTCCCGAAACCAATAACTGGAATGACCTAGGGGAAAAGTGCACACACCATTGTAATCGGTAGACTTTCTACTTTCAGATGCAACAGGAAATAATCGAGTCCGTCAATCAGTTCGCGAGATATGGGAGTTTGAAGTTAAGGAATGGTTGAGAAACCATCAAAATTTTCGCCAGTCTGATACTCGAAACCAATAACTACTATGGCATAGGGCAAAAATACAAATACCATTGTAATCGGGCGAGATCCTGCTTTCAGATGCAACAGGAATTTCTCGAGTTCGTCAATCCGTTCGCGAGATATTGGAGTTTGAAGTTAAGAAATGGTTGAGAAACCATCAAAATTTTCGCTGGTCTGATTCTCGAAACCAATAACTGGAATGGCCTAGGGGAAAAGTACACACACCATTGTAATGGGGCGAGATTCTACTTTCAGAAGCAACAGGAATTTCTCGAGTTCGTCAATCCGTTCGCGAGATATGGGAGTTTGAAGTTAAGGAATGGTTGAGAAACCATCAAAATTTTCGCAATTCTGATGCTAGAAACGAATAACTGGAATGACCTAGGGGAAAAGTGCACACACCATTCTAATCGGTCGAGTTTCTACTTTCAGATGCAACAGGAAATAATCGAGTTCGTCAATCCGTTCGCGAGATATGGGAGTTTGAAGTTAAGGAATGCTTGAGAAACCATCCAAAATTCTCGCAAGTCTGATTCTCGAAACCAATAACTAATATGGCCTAGGGCAAAAATACACATACCGTTGTAATCGGACGAGTTTCTGCTTTCAGATGCAACAGGAATTTCTCGAGTTCGTCAATCCGTTCGCGAGATATGGGAGTTTGAAGTTAAGAAATGGTTGAGAAACCATCAAAATTTTCGCTGGTCTGATTCTCGAAACCAATAACTGGAATGGCCTAGGGGAAAAGTACACACACCATTGTAATGGGGCAAGTTTCTACTTTCAGATGCAACAGGAATTTCTCGAGTTCGTCAATCCGATCGCGAGATATGGGAGTTTGAAGTTAAGGAATGGTTGAGAGACCATCAAAATTTTCGCAATTCTGTTGCTAGAAACGAATAACTGGAATGACCTAGGGAAAAAGTACACACGCCATTGTAATCGGTAGACTTTCTACTTTCAGATGCAACAGGAAACAATCGAGTCCGTCAATCCGTTCGCGAGATACGGGAGTTTAAAGTTAAGGAATACTTGAGAAACCATCAAGATTTTCGCAAGTCTGATACTCGACACCAATAACTACAAAGGCCTAGGGCAAAAATACACATACCTTTGTAATCGGGCGAGTTTCTACTTTCAGAAGCAACAGGAATTTCTCGAGTTCGTCAATCCGTTCGCGAGATATGGGAGTTTGAAGTTAAGGAATGGTTGAGAAACCATCAAAATTTTCGCAATTCTGATGCTAGAAAGGAATAACTGGAATGACCTAGGGGAAAAGTGCACACACCATTCTAATCGGTCGAGTTTCTACTTTCAGATGCAAGAGGAAATAATCGAGTTCGTCAATCCGTTCGCGAGATATGGGAGTTTGAAGTTAAGGAATGCTTGAGAAACCATCAAAATTCTCGCAAGTCTGATTCTCGAAACCAATAACTACTATGGCCTAGGGCAAAAATGCACATACCGTTGTAATCGGACGAGTTTCTGCTTTCAGATGCAACAGGAATTTCTCGAGTTCGTCAATCCGTTCGCGAGATATGGGAGTTTGAAGTTAAGAAATGGTTGAGAAACCATCAAAATTTTCGCTGGTCTGATTCTCGAAACCAATAACTGGAATGGCCTAGGGGAAAAGTACACACACCATTGTAATGGGGCAAGTTTCTACTTTCAGATGCAACAGGAATTTCTCGAGTTCGTCAATCCGATCGCGAGATATGGGAGTTTGAAGTTAAGGAATGGTTGAGAGACCATCAAAATTTTCGCAATTCTGTTGCTAGAAACGAATAACTGGAATGACCTAGGGAAAAAGTACACACGCCATTGTAATCGGTAGACTTTCTACTTTCAGATGCAACAGGAAACAATCGAGTCCGTCAATCCGTTCGCGAGATACGGGAGTTTAAAGTTAAGGAATACTTGAGAAACCATCAAGATTTTCGCAAGTCTGATACTCGAAACCAATAACTACAAAGGCCTAGGGGAAAAATACACATACCTTTGTAATCGGGCGAGTTTCTACTTTCTGATGCAACAGGAATTTCTCGAGTTCGCCAATCCGTTCGCGAGGTATCGGTGTTTGAAGTTAAGGAATGGTTGAGAAACCATCAAAATTTTCGCAATTCTGATGCTAGAAACGAATAACTGGAATGACCTAGGGGAAAAGTGCACACACCATTCTAATCGGTCGAGTTTCTACTTTCAGATGCAACAGGAATTTCTCGAGATCGTCAGTCCGTTCGCGAGATATGGGAGTTTGAAATTTAGGAACGGTTGAGAAACCATCAAAATTTTCGCAAGTCTGATACTCGAAACCAGTAACTGGAATGGCCTAGGGGAAAAGTACACACACCATTGTAATGGGGCGAGATTCTACTTTCAGATGCAACAGGAATTTCTCGAGTTCGTCAATCCGTTCGCAAGATATGGGAGTTTGAAGTTAAGAAATGGTTGTGAAACCACCAAAATTTTCGCAAGTGTGATACTCGAAACCAATAACTGGAACGGTCTAGGGAAAAAGTACACACACCATTGTAATCGGTCGACTTTCTACTTTCAGAAGCAACAGGAAATAATCGAGTTCGTCAATCCGTTCGCGAGATATGGGAGTTTGAAGTTACGGAATGCTTGAGAAACCATCAAAATTTTCGCAAAACTGATACTCGAAACCAATAACTGGAATGGCCTAGGGGAAAAGTGCACACACCACTGTAATCGGGCGAGCTTCTAGTTTCAGATGCAACAGGAATTTCTCGATTTCCTCAGTCCGTTCGCGAGATATAGGAGTTTGAAGTGAAGGAATGGTTGAGAAACCATCAAAATTTTCGCAATTCTGATGCTAGAAACGAATAACTGGAATGACCTAGGGAAAAAGTACGCACACCATTGTAATCGGTCGACTTTCTGCTTTCAGATGCAACAGGAAATAGTCGAGTTCGTCAATCTGTTCGCGAGATATGGGAATTTGAAGTTAAGGAATGCTTGAGAAACCATCAAAATTTTCGCAAGTCTGATACTCGAAACCAATAACTACAAAGCCCTAGGGGAAAAATACACATACCTTCGTAATCGGGCGAGTTTATACTTTCAGATGCAACAGGAATTTCTCGAGCTCGTCAATCCGTTCGCGAGATATGGGAGTTTGAAGTTAAGAAATGGATGAGAAACCATCAAAATTTTCGCAACTCTGATACTCGAAACCAATAACTGGAACGGCCTAGGGGAGAAGTTCACACACCATTGTAATCGGGCAAGTTTCTACTTTCAAATGCAACAGGAATTTCTCGAGTTCGTCAATCCTTTCGCGAGATATGGGAGTTTGAATTTAAGGAATGCTTGAGAAACCATCAAAATTTTCGCAAGTCTGATACGCGAAACCAATAACTACAAAGCCCTAGGGGAAAAATACACATACCTTTGTAAACGGGCGAGTTTATACTTTCAGATGCAATAGGAATTTCTCGAGCTCGTCAATCCGTTCGCGAGATATGGGAGTTTGAAATTAAGGAACGGTTGAGAAACCATCAAAATTTTTGCAAAACTGGTATTCGAAACCAATAACTGGAATTGCCTAGGGGAAAAGTACACACACCATTGTAATGGGGCGACTTTCTACTTTCAGATGCAACAGGAATTCCTCGAGTTCGTCAATCCGTTCGCGAGATATGGGAATTTTTGAAGTTAAGGAATGGTTGAGAAACCATCAAAATTTTCGCAAGTGTGATACTCGAAACCAATAACTGGAATGGCCTAGGGGAAAAGTACACACACCATTGTAATCGGGCGAGTTTGTGCCTTCAGATGCAACAGGAATTTCTCGAGTTCGTCAATCCGTTCGCGAGATATGGAAGTTTGAAGTTAAGGAGTGGTTGAGAAACCATCAATGTTTTCACAAGTCTGATACTCGAAACCAATAACTACTATGGTCTAGAGCAAAAATACACATACCGTTGTAATCGGGCGAGTTCAATTTTCAGATGCAACAGGAATTTCTCGAGTTCTTCAACCGGTTCGCGAGACATGGGAGTTTGAAGTTAAGGAATGGTTGAGAAACAATCAAACATTTCGCAAATCTGATACACGAAACCAATAACTGGAATGGCCTAGGGGAAAAGTACACACACCATTGCAATCGGGCGAGTTTCTGCCTTCAGATGCAATAGGAATTTCTCGAGTTCGTCTATCCGTTCGCGAGATATGGGCGTTTGAAGTTAAGGAATGGTTGAGAAACCATCAAAATTTTCGCAAATCTGATACCCGAAACCAATAACAGGAATGGCCTAGGGGAAATGTACACACACCACTGTAATCGGGCGAGCTTCTAGTTTCAGATGCAACAGGAATTTCTCGATTTCCTCAGTCCGTTCGCGAGATATAGGAGTTTGAAGTGAAGGAATGGTTGAGAAACCATCATAGTTTCGCAAGTCTGATACTCGAAACCAATAACTACAATGGCCTAGGGGAAAAATACGCATACCGTTTTAATCGGGAGATTTTCTACTTTCAGATGAAACAGAAATTTTTAGGATTCGTAAATCCGTTCGCGAAATATCGGAGTTTGGAGTTCAGAATGGTTGAGAAACCATCAAAATTTTCCCAAGTCTGATACTCGAAACCAATAACCGGAATGGCCTAGGGGAAAAGTACGCACACCATTGTAATCGGGCGAGTTTGTGCCTTCAGATGCAATAGCAATTTCTCGAGTTCGTCAATCCGTTCGCGAGATATGGGCGTTTGAAGTTAAGGAATGGTTGAGAAACAATCAAATATTTCGCAAGTCTGATACACGAAACCAATAACTGGAATGGCCTCGTGGGAAAGTAGACAGACCACTGTAATCGGGCGAGTTTCTAGTTTCAGATGCAACAGGAATTTCTCGATTTCCTCAGTCCGTTCGCGAGATATAGGAGTTTAAAGTGAAGGAATGGTTTGGAAACCAACATAGTTTCGCAAGTCTGATACTCGAAACCAATAACTACAAAGGCCTAGGGGAAAAATACACCTACTGTTGTAATCTGGCGAGTTTCAACTTTCAGATGCAACACGAATTTCTCGAGTTCTTCAACCGGTTCGCGAGATATGGGAGTTTGAAGTTAAGGAATGGTTGAGAAACAATCAAATATTTCGCAAGTCTGATACACGAAACCAATAACTGGAATGGCCTAGGGGAAAAGTACACACACCATTGTAATCGGGCGAGTTTCTACTTTCAGACGCAACAGGAATTTCTCGAGTTCGTCAATCCGTTCGCGAGACATGGGAGTTTGAAGTTAAGGAATGGTTGAGAAACCATCAAAATTTTCGCAAGTCTGATACTCGAAACCAATAACAGGAATGGCCTAGGGGAGAAGTACACACACCATTGTAATCGGGCGAGTTTCTAGTTTCAGACGCAACAGGAATTTCTCGATTTCCTCAGTCGTTCGCGAGATATAGGAGTTTGAAGTGAAGGAATGGTTTGGAAACAATCATAGTTTCGCAAGTCTGATACTCGAATCCAATAACTACAAAGGCCTAGGGGAAAAATACACCTACCGTTGTAATCTGGCGAGTTTCAACTTTCAGATGCAACACGAATTTCTCGAGTTCTTCAACCGGTTCGCGAGATATGGGAGTTTGAAGTTAAGGAATGGTTGAGAAACAATCAAAAATTTCGCAAGTCTGATACACGAAACCAATAACTCCAATGGCCTAGGGGAAAAGTACACACACCATTGTAATCGGGCGAGTTTGTGCCTTCAGATGCAATAGGAATTTCTCGAGTTCGTCAATCTGTTCGCGAGATATGGGCGTTTGAAGTTAAGGAATGGTTGAGAAACAATCAAATATTTCGCAAGTCTGATACACGAAACCAATAACTGCAATGGCCTAGGGGAAAAGTACACACACCATTGTAATCGGGCGAGTTTCTACTTTCAGACGCAACAGGAATTTCTCGAGTTCGTCAATCCGTTCGCGAGATACGGGAGTTTGAAGTTAAGGAATGGTTGAGAAGCCATCAATGTTTTCGCAAGTCTGATACTCGAAACCAATAACTAT
This sequence comes from Ptiloglossa arizonensis, assembly GCF_051014685.1. NCBI lineage: Eukaryota > Metazoa > Arthropoda > Insecta > Hymenoptera > Colletidae > Ptiloglossa > Ptiloglossa arizonensis. The sequence continues at coordinate 127,426 of NW_027479141.1, forward strand.
TATGGTCTAGAGCAAAAATACACATACCATTGTAATCGGGCGAGTTTCAAATTTCAGATGAAACAGGAATATCTCGAGTTCTTCAACCGGTTCGCGAGACATGGGAGTTTGAAGTTAAGGAATGGTTGAGAAACAATCAAAAATTTCGCAAGTCTGATACACGAAACCAATAACTGGAATGGCCTCGGGGGAAAGTAGACACACGACTGTAATCGGGCGAGTTTCTAGTTTCAGATGCAACAGGAATTTCTCGTTTTCCTCAGTCCGTGCGCGAGATATAGGAGTTTGAAGTGAAGGAATGGTTTGGATACCATCATAGTTTCGCAAGTCTGATACTCGAAACCAATAACTACAAAGGCCTAGGTGAAAAATACACCTACCGTTGTAATCTGGCGAGTTTCAACTTTCAGATGCAACACGAATTTCTGGAGTTCTTCAACCGGTTCGCGAGATATGGGAGTTTGAAGTTAAGGATTGGTTGAGAAACAATCAAAAATTTCGCAAGTCTGATACACGAAACCAATAACTCCAATGGTCTAGGGGAAAAGTACACACACCATTGTAATCGGTCGAGTTTGTGCCTTCAGATGCAACAGGAATATCTCGAGTTCTTCAACCGGTTCGCGAGACATGGGAGTTTGAAGTTAAGGAATGGTTGAGAAACATTCAAAAATTTCGCAAGTCTGATACACGAAACCAATAACTGGAATGGCCTCGGGGGAAAGTAGACAAACCACTGTAATCGGGCGAGTTTCTAGTTTCAGATGCAACAGGAATTTCTCGTTTTCCTCAGTCCGTGCGCGAGATATAGGAGTTTGAAGTGAAGGAATGGTTGAGAAACCATCATAGTTTCGCAAGTCTGATACTCGAAACCAATAACTACAATGGCCTAGGGGAAAATACATATACCGTTGTAATCGGGAGTGTTCTACATTCAGATGCAACAGAAACTTTTCGGATTCGTCAATCCGTCCGCGAAGTATCGGAGTTTGGAATTAAGAGATGGTTCAGAAACCATCAAAATTTTCGCAATTATGATGCTAGAGACGAATAACTGGAATGGCCTAGGGTAAAGTACAGATACCATTGTAATCTGGCGAGTTTCAACTTTCAGATGCAACACGAATTTCTCGAGTTCTTCAACCGGTTCGCGAGATATGGGAGTTTGAAGTTAAGGAATGGTTGAGAAACAATCAAATATTTTGCAATTCTGATACACGAAACCAATAACTGGAATGGCCTAGGGGAAAAGTACACACACCATTGTTATCGGGCGAGTTTCTACTTTCAGACGCAACAGGAATTTCTCGAGTTCGTCTATCCGTTCGCGAGACATGGGAGTTTGAAGTTAAGGAATGGTTGAGAAACCATCAAAATTTTCGCAAGTCTGATACTCGAAACCAATAACAGGAATGGCCTAGGGGAAAAGTACACACACCATTGTAATCGGGCGAGTTTCTAGTTTCAGACGCAACAGGAATTTCTCGATTTCCTCAGTCGTTCGCGAGATATAGGAGTTTGAAGTGAAGGAATGGTTTGGAAACCATCATAGTTTCGCAAGTCTGATACTCGAAACCAATAACTACAGAGGCCTAGGGGAAAAATATACCTACCGTTGTAATCTGGCTAGTTTCAACTTTCAGATGCAACACGAATTTCTCGAGTTCTTCAACCGGTTCGCGAGATATGGGAGTTTGAAGTTAAGGAATGGTTGAGAAACAATCAAAAATTTCGCAAGTCTGATACACGAAACCAATAACTCCAATGGCCTAGGGGAAAAGTACACACACCATTGTAATCGGGCGAGTTTGTGCCTTCAGATGCAATAGGAATTTCTCGAGTTCGTCAATCCGTTCGCGAGATATGGGCGTTTGAAGTTAAGGAATGGTTGAGAAACAATCAAATATTTCGCAAGTCTGATACACGAAACCAATAACTGCAATGGCCTAGGGGAAAAGTACACACACCATTGTAATCGGGCGAGATTCTACTTTCAGATGCAACAGGAATTTTTCGAGTTCGTCAATCCGTTCGCGAAATATCGGAGGTTGGAGTTCAGAATGGTTGAGAAACCATCAAAATTTTCGCAAGTCTGATGCTAGAAACGAATAACTGGAATGGCCTAGGGGAAAAGCACAGGCACCATTGTAATAGGGCTAGTTTCTACTTTCAGATGCAACCGGAATTTCTCGAGTTCGTCAATCCGTTCGCGAGATATGGGAGTCTGAAATTAAGGAATGGTTGAGAAACCATCAATGTTTTCGCAAGTCTGATACTCGAAACCAATAACTACTATGGTCTAGAGCAAAAATACACATACCGTTGTAATCGGGCGAGTTTCAACTTTCAGACGCAACAGGAGTATCTCGAGTTCTTCAACCGGTTCACGAGACATGGGAGTTTGAAGTTAAGGAATGGTTGAGAAACAATCAAAAATTTCGCAAGTCTGATACACGAAACCAATAACTGGAATGGCCTCGGGGGAAAGTAGACACACCACTGTAATCGGGCGATTTTCTAGTTTCAGACGCAACAGGAATTTCTCGATTTCCTCAGTCGTTCGCGAGATATAGGAGTTTGAAGTGAAGGAATGGTTGAGAAACAATCAAAAATTTCGCAAGTCTGATACACGAAACCAATAACTGGAATGGCCTAGGGGAAAAGTACACACACCATTGTAATCGGGCGAGTTTCTACTTTCAGACGCAACAGGAATTTCTCGAGTTCGTCAATCCGTTCGCGAGATATGGGAGTTTGAAGTTCAGGAATGGTTGAGAAACCATCGAAATTTTCGCAAGTCTGATACTAGAAACCTATAACTGGAATTGCCTCGGGGAAAAGTACACACACCATTGTAATCGGGCGAGTTTCTACTTTCAGATGCGTCAGGAATTTCTCAAGAGCGTCAATCCGTTCGCGAAATATCGGAGTTTGGAGTTAAGAGATGGTTGAGAAACAATCAAAAATTTCGCAAGTCTGATACACGAAACCAATAACTGGAATGGCCTAGGAGAAAAGTGCACGCACCATTGTAATCGGGCGGGTTTCTACTTTCAGATGCAACAGGAATTTCTCGAGTTCGTCAATCGGTTCGCGAGATATGGGAGTTTGAAGTTAAGGAATGGTTGAGAAACCATCAAAGTTTTCGCAAGTCTGATACACGAAAGCAATAACTACAATGGCCTAGGGGAAAAATACAAATACCGTTGTAATCGGGCGAGTTTGTGCTTTCAGATGCAACGGGAATTTCTCGAGTTCGTCAATCCGTTCGCGAGATATGGGAGTTTGAAGTTAAGGAATGTTTGAGAAACCATCAAAATTTTCGCAAGTCTGATACTTGAAACCAATAACTACTATGGCCTGGGGCAACAATATACATACCGTTGTAATCGGGCGAATTTCTGCTGTCAGATACAAAAGGAATTTCTCGGTTTCGTCAATCGGTTCGCGAGATATGGGAGTTTGAAGTTAAGGAATGGTTGAGAAACCATCAAAATTTTCGCAAATCTGATACTCGAAACCAATAACAGGAATGGCCTAGGCGAAAAGTACACACACCGTTGTTTATCGGTCAAGTTTCTACTTTCAGATGCAACAGGAATTTCTCGAGTTCTTCAATCCGTTCGCGAGATATGGGCGTTTGAAGTTAAGGAATGGTTGAGAAACAATCAAAAATTTCGCAAGTGTGATACTCGAAAGCAATAACTACAATGGCCTAGGGGAAAAATACACATACCGTTGTAATCGGGCGAGTTTCTTCTGTCAGATACAACAGGAATTTCTCGGTTTCGTCAATCGGTTCGCGAGATATGGGAGTTTGAAGTTAAGGCATGGTTGAGAAACCATCAAAATTTTCACAAGTCTGATACTCGAAACCAATAACTACAATGGCCTAGGGGAAAAATACACATACTGTTGTAATTGGGCTAGTTTCTGCATTCAGATGGGTCAGGAATTTCTCGAGTACGTCAATCCGTTCGCGAGATATGGGAGTTTGAAGTTATGGAATGGTTGAGAAACCATTAAAAGTTTCACAGGTCTGATACTCGAAACCAATAACTGGAATGGCCTAGGGGAGAAATACACACACCATTGTAATCGGGCCAGTTTCGACTTTCAGATTCAACAGGAATTCCTCGAGTTCGTCAATCCGTTCGCGAGATATGGGAGTTCGAAGTTAAGGAATGGTTGAGAAACCATCAAAATTTTCGCAAGTCTGATACTCGAAACCAATAACTATTATGGCCTAGGGCAAAAATACACATACCGTTGTAATCGGGAGAGTTTCTACTTTCAGATGCAACAGAAATTTTTGGGATTCGTCAATCCGTTCGCGAGATATGGGAGTTCGAAGTTAATGAATGTATGAGAAACCATTAAAATTTTCGCAATTCTGATACTAGAAAGCAATAACTGGAATGGCCTCGGGGAAAAGTACACACACCATTGTAATCGGTCGAGTTTCTACTTTCAGATGCGTCAGGAATTTCTCAAGTTCGTCAATCCGTTCGCGAAATATCGGAGTTTGGATTTAAGAAACGGTTGAGAAACCATCAAAATTTTCGCAAGTCTGATACTCGAAACCAATAACTGGAATGGCCTGGGGGAAAAGTGCACACACCATTGTAATCGGGCGAGTTTCTAGTTTCAGATACAACAGGAATTTCTCGATTTCCTCAGTCCGTTCGCGAGATATAGGAGTTTGAAGTGAAGGCATGGTTGAGAAACCATCATAGTTTCGCAAGTCTGATTCTAGAAACCAATAGCTACAATGCCCTAGGGGAGAAATACATATACCGTTGTAATCGGGAGTGTTTCTACTTTCAGATGCAACAGAAATTTTTCATATTCGTCAATCCGTTCGCGAAAGATCGGTGTTTGGACTTAAGAGATGGTTGAGAAACCAAAAAAATTTTCGCAATTCTGATGCTAGAAACGAATAACTGGAATGGCCTTGGGGAAAAGTACACACACCAGTGTAATCGGGCGAGTTTCTACTTTCAGATGCAATAGGAATTTCTCGAGTTCATCAATCCGTTCGCGAGATATGGAAGTTTGAAGTTAAGGAATGGTTGAGAAACCATCAAAGTTTTCGCAAGTCTCATACTCGAAATCAATAACTACTATGGCCTAGGGCAAAAATACACATACCGTTGTAATTGGGCGAGTTTCTACTTTCAGATGCTACAGGAATTTCTCGAGTTCGTCAATTCGTTCGCGAGACATGGGAGTTTGAAGTTAAGGAATTGTTGAGAAACCATCAAAATTTTCGCAAGTCTGCTACTCGAAACCAATAACTATAATGGCTTAGGGGAAAACTACACATACCATTGTAGTCGGGAAAGTTTCAACTTTCAGATGCAACAGGAATTTCTGAAGTTCGTCAATCGGTTCGCGAGATATGGGAGAATATTTATAATTTCTATTATATATCATTTGATCTATAGTTAAATTTGACACTAATACTCTAAATACATATTTAATATACTTTTTAATCTCTTTAGCCTCCAGAAGAATTTTATTTATACTATTTACTATATATAATAATTTACACAGAATCGGAAATAAATCTAATTATTTATTTATAATAATAATTTTTTTTTCACTTATCTTAAAAATTGGGATGTACTCTTTAAATGTTCGATTCATTTCTTTAATTTATTCATTAAATTGAATTAATCTATTCTTTGTAATAACTTTAATAAAATTAATCCCTATAATTATTACAGAACTCGTATTAAAATTTAATAATGAAATTTATTTTATTTGCCTAATTAATGTAATTATTGCCCCTATCATTTGCTTAAATAAAAAATCAATCGAAATAATTATAGGATATTCATCTGTTATACAAACATCTGTTATAGTTATTTTATTAATAATTATCAAAAATACATTTTTAACATATTTCATTTTATATTCAATAATTTCTTCAATTTTAATTTGTATATTTAAAATAATAAAGATTAATTCTTCTTCCTTATTTAATATATTAACCTCTAATAAAAGAAAAATTATTTTATACTCAATAATTATTATGTACACAAATTTCCCACCTATAGCACTCTTTATACTGAAATGAATCGTCCTAGAAACATTAATAAATTCAAGAATAAAATTTATACTTTTAATAATTGTACATCTTTTTATAAGATTAATTACATCATGAAATTATTTAAATATATCCTTCTTATATTTTTTCCCTTCAATTAAATAAAAAATATATAACTAAATTAACCTTAATTTTCTAAACTATTATCTATTTATAACTTTTTTAATATTTATATTTATATTTATGATCTACTGGTTATATTAATTTCAGCATAATTAATATATGTATTCATCAAATCACAAAAATTTTGGGATATTATATTTCATATCAGCTATATGATCTGGTATAATTGGTTCTTCTTTAAGGATACTAATTCGAATAGAATTAAATAGGCCAGGGACTTGAATTAATATCGACCAAATTTATAACTCAATTGTAACATCACATGCTTTTGTAATAATTTTTTTTATAGTTTTACCATTTATAATCGGAGGATTCGGAAACTGAATAATTCCCTTAATAATTGGATCCCCTGATACAGCATTTCCCCGAATAAATAATATAAGATTGTGACTAATCCCCCCCTCATTATTACTTTTAATTCTTACAACACTATTATTCCCAGGCTCGGGAACTGGATGAACAATCTACCCTCCTTTGTCATCAAATCTTTATCACCCATCTTCATCTATAGACTTAACAATTATTTCTTTGCATATTGCAAGTATCTCTTCAATTATGGGATCAATTAATTTTATTGTTACAATTCTTAAAATAAAAAATAATGCTTTAAAATTCGATCAAATATCCTTATTTGCTTGGTCAGTATTAATTACTACAATTTTGCTTCTTCTCTCACTACCTGTATTAGCCGGAGCTATTACTATGTTATTAACAGACCGAAATTTAAATACTTCCTTCTTTGATCCTACTGGGGGAGGGGACCCAATTTTATTTCAACATTTATTTTGATTTTTTGAGCATCCTGAAGTCTATATTTTAATTTTACCCGGGTTTGGATTAATCTCCCATGTCATTTTCAATGAAAGAGGGAAAAAGGAAACTTTTGGGAACCTAGGGATAGTTTATGCAATACTCGGAATTGGATTTCTAGGATTTATTGTGTGAGCACATCACATATTCACAGTAGGCTTAGATGTAGACACACGAGCTTATTTCACTTCGGCAACTATAATCATTGCAATTCCCACAGGAATCAAAGTATTTAGATGACTAGCTACGTACTACGGGTCAAAACTTATTATTAATCCTTCTATTATTTGATAATTTGGCTTTATTTTTTTATTTACAATAGGAGGATTAACAGGAATTATATTATCAAACTCATGTATTGATATTATACTACATGATACATACTATGTTGTCTCTCATTTCCACTATGTACTGTCAATAGGAGCAGTATTTTCTATTATTGCTTCATTAATTCATTGATTCCCTTTATTCACAGGATTTACCCTAAATCAATTTTATCTTAAAACTCAATCTTATATAATATTTATTGGGGTAAATATAACTTTTTTCCATCAGCATTTTTTAGGAATGACAGGAATACCTCGACGTTATTCAGATTACCCGGATTCCTACTACTGTGAAAATTTATTATCATCTATTGGCTCAATAATTTAATTCAAAAGAATAATTTTACTCTTGTTTATTATATTGGAGAGATTTATAACTAAACGTCTAGCTATATTTAAATTTAATCAATCATCACTAGAATGACCCCAAAACTTTTCCCCAAAAGACCACTCATTCCTCTCTATTCCTCTAATTATTAAAAACAAATCTTAATATGGCAGATTAGTGCATGAATTTAAGATTCATTTATAAAATTTAATATTTTTATTGAAAATGTCCCATTGAAAAATAATTAATTTCCAAGACCCCAATTCGCCATATGCCGATAATTTAAATCTTTTTCACAACTTCACAATAATTATAATAATTATAATCTCTTCATTAACTCTAATAATTATATTAGATATTTTTACTAATAAATTTATCAATCGATTTTTACTTAAAAATCATCATATTGAAATTGTATGAACTTTACTCCCAATAATATTTTAGGAGTAATTGCACTTCCTTCTTTAAAAACCCTATATTTTATTGATGAACTATGAATACCCGTATACTTAACAATCAAATCAATTGGGCACCAATAATATTGATCCTATGAATACCCAGAATTTAATAATTTAAATTTTGACTCCTATATAGATAAAGATTTAAATAATATTTACATTTTTCGTCTCCTAGACGTAGATAATCGAATAATTATTCTATCTAATACACTAATTCGAATATTAACAACATCAAACGACGTAATTCACTCTTGAACTGTTCCGTCTTTAGGCTTAAAAATAGACTCAGTACCAGGGCGAATTAACCAAATAAATTTAATTACTAATCGACCTGGAGTATTTTTCGGACAATGTTCTGAAATCTGCGGAGCTAATCACAGATTTATGCCAATTGTTGTGGAAATAACTAATTATTCAAACTTTATTAATTGAATTAACAACCAAAATTAAATTTTAACCTACTCATATAATATTTAATTAAATCAAATCATTAGATGTCTGACAAAAGAATTGATATTTTAAATCAAATTATAGTAATAAATTACTTCTAATGATTAAATAAACCTAATAAAAATTAGTTAAATCTATAACATTAAATTGTCATTTTAAAATTATTACAAAATAATATTTTTGTCATAAAATAAAATAAATATAATTTGATTTTTAATCAAATTAAAAACTTACCTTCTTATGAAAATATATATACATTTCATCCCTCAAATAATACCCCTTCACTGATCATCTTTATATTTAACTATTCTAATCTTATTAATTATTATACTTTCAAATATTTATTTTATCAACATTAATAAAGTAAAATTATTGACAATAAAAAAATTTTACCTGAATAATTGAACAAATATATGATAAATGATATCAAACTTATTTTCTATTTTTGACCCATCGACAAGAAATAATTTATCATTAAATTGATTTAGACTTACACTGCCATTCATTTTTATCCCAATAAAATTTTGAGTTCTAAATTCACGATATCAAACATTTTGAAACATATATTTAAAATTTTTACACTCAGAATTTAAAATCTTGACAAAAAAAAACTTTACTAAAAATTTACTAATCTTTAACAGACTTATATTTATAATCCTATTTTTTAATTTTTTAGGATTATTCCCATACATTTTTACCCCTTCAAGACATGTATCAATTAATTTATCTATATCATTATTTATATGAATTAGATTTATAATTTTTGGGTGGACTATCAATGCTAAAAAAATATTTATTCATCTAATACCAAGAAATACCCCCTTTATATTAATAAATTTTATAGTATTAATTGAAACAATTAGAAACATTATTCGACCCTGAACATTAACTATTCGATTAACAGCTAATATACTAGCAGGGCATCTTCTACTATCTTTATTAGGCTCAACTGTTAGAAAATTTCTAATTTGGATACCTTTCACAATTTTAATTCAAAACATATTATTTATTTTAGAAATTTCAGTCTCCTTAATTCAAATATACGTATTTATTATTTTATTAACCCTATATTTTAATGAATCAAATTATGAAAATATTTACGCATCCTTACCACATAGTTACCCCAAGACCATGACCTTCAATTACTTCTATAAATATTATAAATTTATTTATAAGATTAATTTTATTCACAAATTCAAAACTTTTTACCCTATTAGTAACAAATCCATTTATATTAATTACTTGCTTATCATTATGATGACGTGATACCATTCGAGAAAGAACATTTCAAGGATTTCACTCTCAATCAATTCATTCTATATTAAAAATAAGTATATTATTATTTATTATTTCTGAACTAGTTTTCTTTATTTCTTTTTTTTGGACATATATTCATAACTCAATTTTCCCAAGAATTGAACTAGGTATAAATTGACCCCCTATATCAATTAAAATACTAAATCCATTTGATATCCCATTATTAAATTCTATCATTTTAATTTCCTTCGGATTTACATTAACCTTAAGGTATAATTTTCTTTCGTTAAAAAATAAAATTTATAGAAAAATTTATCTTTTATACACATGATTATTAAGTATAATTTTTATAAGTCTTCAATTTAATGAATATAAACAATCTTCTTTTTCTATAAATGATGGGATTTTTGGATCAATTTTTTACATAGCAACAGGATTCCATGGATTACATGTTTTAATTGGGGGCTTTATATTATCAATTATTATAATTCGAATAAATAATAATCACTTTTCTTCAATTCGTCATTTTAATTTTACAGCTGCTATCTGATTCTGACATTTTGTAGATGTTGTATGATTATTTCTATATATAATAATTTACTGATGAATATATTAATATAAAATAAATATAATAAATAATTATATTTAACTTATAATTAAATTTTTATTGTTTAAATATATTTAAAACGATTCATATTTTCATTAAAATAATAATTATTCTAATTATTCCCATAATTATTTTTATTGCAAATCACTTATTTTCATTAACCAATTTTAAATATCGAATGTGGATTTGACCCACTATCAGAAAATCGCCTACCATTTTCCATTAATTTTTATTTAATTGCTTTAATCTTTTTAATTTTCGATATCGAAATTATATTAATTGTTCCTATAATCACTACTCTTAATAAATATTATGAAATAATCACTTTTTATTCTTTTATTTCTATCATCTGAATTCCACTATTGACCCTCTGACTAGAATGATACATAAAATTTCTAAAATGACACTTTAATTGAAACCAAAATAGAGGTAAATTATTGTTAATAATTTCATTGAATTAAATCTCCAATTAATTGCATATTGTACTATATATTTGTACTATATAATCAAGCTATTAATTCGAAATTAATTATATTGTATTATACTATATATATATATATATATATATATATATATGATTTATTAAATCAAGCTATTAATTCGAAATTAATTATATTGTATTATACTACAATATATAGTACAATATGCAATTAATTGGAGATTTAATTCAATGAAATTATTAACAATAATTTATCTCTATTTTGGTTTCAATTAAAGTGTCATTTTAGAAATTTTATGTATCATATATATATAATATATATATATATATATAGTATATATATATATATAGTATAATAAAATATAATTAATTTCCAATTAATAGCTTGATTTAATAAAAATATATATATTCTATACACCAATTTGGAGAGATATTTATTAATATATATAGTATAATAAAATCATTGATTTACCTTTATACTGAAAATATAATATTTTTATAAACCATATAAACTTCGGTATTAGTTAAATTATAAAACTTAATTTGCTATTAAAAATCAATAATAAAATTATACCTATATTTTCATAATTTAGAAATAAAATGATTTTAATCATTTTAAAAGAATTAGAAATTCTTTTATTTTATTTCTGTCTAAAAATACAAAATATGCATTATCCTAATATTTTCAATATTATACTGTTTAAGCTATTTAAACAATACAAATTTAATAAAAACATCCCTATCAAAAATAAAATATACCACACTATTATATTAATAATATTAAATTTTACCCCTTCAATTAATTTTCTTAATCTTACTAATCAATAAATATTTAAACCATAAATTAATTCAAATCACCCGTTTTCAACACAAACTTCATATTTATACACTATATTAAATAAATATCCATAAGAATTTAAAAAAAAATAATTTAAACAAAATATTCTTATAATAAATTTTAATAATTTAACTAAATTAATATTTAATTTTAATCCTTTATTAAAAATTCCTCTTAATAAATAACCAACTAGATATAATTTTAACACTATATACATATCAATCCCCCCCACTGGAGTAACATACATTCACATAAATATATTTATAAATATTCATCCATAAAAAAATATAAATAGTAATATTATAACTATAGACCTTACCATATAACTATTTTTCCCCAAATTTACTAAAGGTCTAAAATTTAATTCTTTATTAAATAAAACCCAACTAATCAAACGAATTGTATAAGAAATAGTCAAAAAGGTAGAGATATATTTAAATTAAATAGAGATTATAATTAAATTATATTTTTCCATACAAAAATATTCTAAAAATATATCTTTAGAATAAAATCCACACGAAAAAGGAAACCCTACCAAATTCAATAAACACAAAATCATAATTATCCTCTTTATAGGAAAAATTTTAACTAAACCGCCATATTTCCGCATATCTTGATTTCCTATTATTCAATGGATAAAATCCCCTGCACATATAAATATATTAGATTTAAATAAAGCATGCACAATTAAATGAAAAAAAGCCAAATCTCGGTACCCTCATCTCAAAATTATTAGAATAAACCCTAATTGACTCAACGTAGAAAAAGCAATAATTTTTTTTAAATCATACTCAAAATTTGCTATTAAACCCGCCATTAATACGGTTAAACTAGAAATTAATGTTAATAAAAAATTTATATTATACATTATAATTATATTTCTATATCGATTTAGTAAATAAACTCCTGCAGTAACTAAAGTTGAAGAATGAACTAAAGAAGAAACAGGGGTAGGAGCAGTTATCGCAGCAGGTAATCAAGGAGAAAACGGTATTTGAGTTCTTTTAGTTATTCCACAAATTAATAATATCAAAATCATACAGCCTCCTATTCTATCAATCAATATATATCCCCAAGAACCCCTAACTGAAGCCAAAACAATTAAAATTAATAAACACACATCACCTACTCGATTACATAAAACCAATAAGTTACCAAACAAAATGAAATTAATACTAAACCATCCCATCCAACTAAAATACTTAAAATTCTAGGCCTTATAATTATAATACATATAGATATAATAAATAATAATAACATATATTTATACCGATCAATATATATATATATCACTCTCTATATATCCAACCCTATAAATTACAATCATCAATGAAATTAATAAAACTACTCCTAAATATATTAAACTCATAAAATCTAAATAAATTAAAAAATTTAATTTTATCCTATTTAAATTTATTAAAATCACTCCATAATGAAATCAATTTTTGTCACATAAAAATATAAACTTAAAAATATAAAACTCACACTATTAATAAATACTAAAATAAAACTATATAAACAAAAATTCATAATTTAAAATAAAATTTATACCTTTGATTCCACAAATCAATGATTTTAATAAACTATTTAAACTTAATTATAAAACAATACTATATCTAAAAATATAAAATATAAAGGGATTCAATGTATTAAAACTATTATACAATTAAATACTGAATAGTTATTTATATACTTGTAAAAATAATTACCTTTCCCATGAAAAATACAAATAAATATATATATATATATATATATATATATATATATATATATATATATATATATATATATATATATATATATATATATATATTGAATGTAAAAAATTTAAAAAACATATAAATAAAAATAAAATTACTAACACTTTCAACAAAATAATTAAATTAATGAATAAAAACACCTCCCCAATTAAATTTAAAGAAATAGGAACTGATCCGTTTCTCCGTTTCTCCGTTTCTCCGTTTCTCCGTTTCTCCGTTTCTCCGTTTCTCCGTTTCTCCGTTTCTCCGTTTCTCCGTTTCTCCGTTTCTCCGTTTCTCCGTTTCTCCGTTTCTCCGTTTCTCCGTTTCTCCGTTTCTCCGTTTCTCCGTTTCTCCGTTTCTCCGTTTCTCCGTTTCTCCGTTTCTCCGTTTCTCCGTTTCTCCGTTTCTCCGTTTCTCCGTTTCTCCGTTTCTCCGTTTCTCCGTTTCTCCGTTTCTCCGTTTCTCCGTTTCTCCGTTTCTCCGTTTCTCCGTTTCTCCGTTTCTCCGTTTCTCCGTTTCTCCGTTTCTCCGTTTCTCCGTTTCTCCGTTTCTCCGTTTCTCCGTTTCTCCGTTTCTCCGTTTCTCCGTTTCTCCGTTTCTCCGTTTCTCCGTTTCTCCGTTTCTCCGTTTCTCCGTTTCTCCGTTTCTCCGTTTCTCCGTTTCTCCGTTTCTCCGTTTCTCCGTTTCTCCGTTTCTCCGTTTCTCCGTTTCTCCGTTTCTCCGTTTCTCCGTTTCTCCGTTTCTCCGTTTCTCCGTTTCTCCGTTTCTCCGTTTCTCCGTTTCTCCGTTTCTCCGTTTCTCCGTTTCTCCGTTTCTCCGTTTCTCCGTTTCTCCGTTTCTCCGTTTCTCCGTTTCTCCGTTTCTCCGTTTCTCCGTTTCTCCGTTTCTCCGTTTCTCCGTTTCTCCGTTTCTCCGTTTCTCCGTTTCTCCGTTTCTCCGTTTCTCCGTTTCTCCGTTTCTCCGTTTCTCCGTTTCTCCGTTTCTCCGTTTCTCCGTTTCTCCGTTTCTCCGTTTCTCCGTTTCTCCGTTTCTCCGTTTCTCCGTTTCTCCGTTTCTCCGTTTCTCCGTTTCTCCGTTTCTCCGTTTCTCCGTTTCTCCGTTTCTCCGTTTCTCCGTTTCTCCGTTTCTCCGTTTCTCCGTTTCTCCGTTTCTCCGTTTCTCCGTTTCTCCGTTTCTCCGTTTCTCCGTTTCTCCGTTTCTCCGTTTCTCCGTTTCTCCGTTTCTCCGTCTCTCCGTTTCTCCGTTTCTCCGTTTCTCCGTTTCTCCGTTTCTCCGTTTCTCCGTTTCTCCGTTTCTCCGTTTCTCCGTTTCTCCGTTTCTCCGTTACTCCGTTTCTCCGTTTCTCCGTTTCTCCGTTTCTCCGTTTCTCCGTTTCTCCGTTTCTCCGTTTCTCCGTTTCTCCGTTTCTCCGTTTCTCCGTTTCTCCGTTCCTCCGTTTCGCCGTTCCTCCGTTTCTCCGGTGCTCCGTTTCTCGGTTTCTCCGTTTCTCGGTTTCTCTGTTTCTCAGTTTCTCCGTTTCTCCGTTTCTCCGTTTCACCGTTTCTCCGTTTCTCCGTTTCACCGTTTCTTTGTTCGTTCCTCCGTTTCTTTCTCCGTTTCTCCGTTTATTTCTTCGTTTCTCCGTTTCTTTCTTCGTTTCTCCGTTTCTTTCTTCGATTTTCCGTTTCTTTCTACGTTTCTCCATTTCTTTCTTCTATTCTTCATTCCGTTCTTTTTTTCTCGGTTTCTTTCTTCGTTTCTTCGTGTCTTTCTTCGCTTCTCCGTTTCTTCCTTCGTTTCTCCGTTTCTCCGTTTCTCCGTTTCTCCGTTTCTCCGTTACTCCGTTTCTCCGTTTCTCCGTTTCTTCGTTTCTCCGTTTCTCCGTTTCTCCGTTTCTACGTTTCTACGTTTCTCCGTTTCTCCGTTTCTCCGTTTCTCCGTTTGACCGTTTCTTTGTTCGTTCCTCCGTTTCGCCGTTTCTCCGTTTCTCCGTTTCTCCGTTTCTCCGTTTCTTTGTTCGTTTCTCCGTTTCTCCGATTCCCCGTTTCTCCGTTTCTCCGTTTCTCCGTTTCTCCGATTCTCCGTTTCTCCGTTTCTCCGTTTCTCCGTTTCTGCGTTCCTCCGTTTCTCCGGTGCTCCGTTTCTCTGTTTCTCTGTTTCTCGGTTTCTCTGTTTCTCCGTTTCCCCGTTTCTCGGTTTCTCAGTTTCTCCGTTTCTCCGTTTCTCCGTTTCACCGTTTCTTTTTTCGTTCCTCCGATTCTTTCTCCGTTTCTCCGTTTACTTCTTCGTTCCTCCGTTTCTTTCTCCGTTTCTCCGTTTATTTCTTCGTTTCTCCATTTATTTCTCCGTTTCTCCGTTTCTTTGTTCGTTTCTCCGTTTCTTTGTTCGTTTCTCCGTTTCTTTCTTCGTTTCTCGGTTTCTTTCTTCGTTTCTTCGTGTCGTTCTTCTCTTCTCCGTTTCTTTCTTCGTTTCTCCGTTTCTTTCTTCGCTTCTCCGTTTCTTCCTTCGTTTCTCCGTTTCTCCGTTTCTCCGTTTCTCCGTTTCTCCGTTTCTCCGTTTCTCCGTTTCTCCGTTTCTCCGTTTCTCCGTTTCTCCGTTTCTCCGTTTCTCCGTTTCTCCGTTTCTCCGTTTCTCCGTTTCTCCGTTTCTCCGTTTCTCCGTTTCTCCGTTTCTCCGTTTCTCCGTTTCTCCGTTTCTCCGTTTCTCCGTTTCTCCGTTTCTCCGTTTCTCCGTTTCTCCGTTTCTCCGTTTCTCCGTTTCTCCGTTTCTCCGTTTCTCCGTTTCTCCGTTTCTCCGTTTCTCCGTTTCTCCGTTTCTCCGTTTCTCCGTTTCTCCGTTTCTCCGTTTCTCCGTTTCTCCGTTTCTCCGTTTCTCCGTTTCTCCGTTTCTCCGTTTCTCCGTTTCTCCGTTTCTCCGTTTCTCCGTTTCTCCGTTTCTCCGTTTCTCCGTTTCTCCGTTTCTCCGTTTCTCCGTTTCTCCGTTTCTCCGTTTCTCCGTTTCTCCGTTTCTCCGTTTCTCCGTTTCTCCGTTTCTCCGTTTCTCCGTTTCTCCGTTTCTCCGTTTCTCCGTTTCTCCGTTTCTCCGTTTCTCCGTTTCTCCGTTTCTCCGTTTCTCCGTTTCTCCGTTTCTCCGTTTCTCCGTTTCTCCGTTTCTCCGTTTCTCCGTTTCTCCGTTTCTCCGTTTCTCCGTTTCTCCGTTTCTCCGTTTCTCCGTTTCTCCGTTTCTCCGTTTCTCCGTTTCTCCGTTTCTCCGTCTCTCCGTTTCTCCGTTTCTCCGTTTCTCCGTTTCTCCGTTTCTCCGTTTCTCCGTTTCTCCGTTTCTCCGTTTCTCCGTTACTCCGTTTCTCCGTTTCTCCGTTTCTCCGTTTCTCCGTTTCTCCGTTTCTCCGTTTCTCCGTTTCTCCGTTTCTCCGTTTCTCCGTTTCTCCGTTTCTCCGTTCCTCCGTTTCGCCGTTCCTCCGTTTCTCCGGTGCTCCGTTTCTCGGTTTCTCCGTTTCTCGGTTTCTCTGTTTCTCCGTTTTTCCGATTCTCGGTTTCTCAGTTTCTCCGTTTCTCCGTTTCACCGTTTCTTTGTTCGTTCCTCCGTTTCTTTCTCCGTTTCTCCGTTTATTTCTTCGTTTCTCCGTTTCTTTCTTCGTTTCTCCGTTTCTTTCTTCGATTTTCCGTTTCTTTCTACGTTTCTCCATTTCTTTCTTCTATTCTTCATTCCGTTCTTTTTTTCTCGGTTTCTTTCTTCGTTTCTTCGTGTCTTTCTTCGCTTCTCCGTTTCTTCCTTCGTTTCTCCGTTTCTCCGTTTCTCCGTTTCTCCGTTTCTCCGTTACTCCGTTTCTCCGTTTCTCCGTTTCTTCGTTTCTCCGTTTCTCCGTTTCTCCGTTTCTACGTTTCTACGTTTCTCCGTTTCTCCGTTTCTCCGTTTCTCCGTTTGACCGTTTCTTTGTTCGTTCCTCCGTTTCGCCGTTTCTCCGTTTCTCCGTTTCTCCGTTTCTCCGTTTCTTTGTTCGTTTCTCCGTTTCTCCGATTCCCCGTTTCTCCGTTTCTCCGTTTCTCCGTTTCTCCGATTCTCCGTTTCTCCGTTTCTCCGTTTCTCCGTTTCTGCGTTCCTCCGTTTCTCCGGTGCTCCGTTTCTCTGTTTCTCTGTTTCTCGGTTTCTCTGTTTCTCCGTTTCCCCGTTTCTCGGTTTCTCAGTTTCTCCGTTTCTCCGTTTCTCCGTTTCACCGTTTCTTTTTTCGTTCCTCCGATTCTTTCTCCGTTTCTCCGTTTACTTCTTCGTTCCTCCGTTTCTTTCTCCGTTTCTCCGTTTATTTCTTCGTTTCTCCATTTATTTCTCCGTTTCTCCGTTTCTTTGTTCGTTTCTCCGTTTCTTTGTTCGTTTCTCCGTTTCTTTCTTCGTTTCTCGGTTTCTTTCTTCGTTTCTTCGTGTCGTTCTTCTCTTCTCCGTTTCTTTCTTCGTTTCTCCGTTTCTTTCTTCGCTTCTCCGTTTCTTCCTTCGTTTCTCCGTTTCTCCGTTTCTCCGTTTCTCCGTTTCTCCGTTTCTCCGTTTCTCCGTTTCTCCGTTTCTCCGTTTCTCCGTTTCTCCGTTTCTCAGTTTCTCCGTTTCTCCGTTTCTCCGTTTCTCCGTTTCTCCGTTTCTCCGTTTCTCCGCTTCTCCGTTTCTCCGTTTCTCCGTTTCTCCGTTTCTCCGTTTCTCCGTTTCTCCGTTTCTCCGTTTCTCCGTTTCTCCGTTTCTCCGTTTCTCCGTTTCTCCGTTTCACCGTTTCTTCGTTCGTTCCTCCGTTTCTTTCTCCGTTTCACCGTTTCTTTGTTCGTTCCTCCGTTTCTTTCTCCGTTTCTCCGTTTATTTCTTCGTACCTCCGTTTCTTTCTCCGTTTCACCGTTTATTTCTTCGTTTCTCCATTTATTTCTCCGTTTCTCCGTTTCTTCGTTCGTTTCTCCGTTTCTTTGTTCGTTTCTCCGTTTCTTTCTTCGTTTCTCCGTTTCTTTGTTCGTTTCTCCGTTTCTTTCTTCGTTTCTGCGTTTCTTTCTTCGCGTCTCCGTTTCTTTCTTCGATTTTCCGTTTCTTTCTTCGTTTCTCAATTTCTTTCTTCTATTCTTCATTCCGTTCTTCGTTTCTCGGTTTCTTTCTTCGTTTCTCCGTTTCTTCCTTCGTTTCTCCGTTTCTCCGTTTCTCCGTTTCTCCGTTTCTCCGTTTCTCCGTTTCTCCGTTTCTCCGTTTCTCCGTTTCTCCGTTTCTCCGTTTCTCCGTCTCTCCGTTTCTCCGTTTCTCCGTTTCTCCGTTTCTCCGTTTCTCCGTTTCTCCGTTTCTCCGTTTCTCCGTTTCTCCGTTTCTCCGCTTCTCCGTTTCTGCGTTTCTGCGTTTCTCCGTTTCTCCGTTTCTCCGTTTCTCCGTTTCTCCGTTTCTCCGTTTCTCCGTTTCTCCGTTTCTCCGTTTCACCGTTTCTTTGTTCGTTCCTCCGTTTCTTTCTCCGTTTCTCCGTTTATTTCTTCGTTCCTCCGTTTCTTTCTGCGTTTCTCCGTTTATTTCTTCGTTTCTCCATTTATTTCTTCGTTTCTCCGTTTCTTTCTTCGTTTCTCCGTTTCTCTTTTCGATTTTCCGTTTCTTTCTTCGTTTCTCCATTTCTTTCTTCTATTCTTCATTCCGTTCTTCGTTTCTCGGTTTCTTTCTTCGTTTCTTCGTGTCGTTCTTCGCTTCTCCGTTTCTTCCTTCGTTTCTCCGTTTCTCCGTTTCTCCGTTTCTCCGTTTCTCCGTTTCTCCGTTTCTCCGTTTCGCCGTTTCTCCGTTTCTCCGTTTCTCCGTTTCTCCGTTTCTCCGTTTCTCCGTTACTCCGTTTCTCCGTTTCTCCGTTTCTTCGTTTCTCCGTTTCTCCGTTTCTCCGTTTCTCCGTTTCTCCGTTTCTCGGTTTCTCAGTTTCTCCGTTTCTCCGTTTCTCCGTTTCACCGTTTCTTTGTTCTTTCCTCCGTTTCTTTCTCCGTTTCTCCGTTTATTTCTTCGTTTCTCCATTTATTTCTCCGTTTCTCCGTTTCTTAGTTCGTTTCTCCGTTTCTTTGTTCGTTTCTCCGTTTCTTTGTTCGTTTCTCCGTTTCTTTCTTCGTTTCTCCGTTTCTTTCTTCGATTTTCCGTTTCTTTCTTCGTTTCTCCATTTCTTTCTTCTATTCTTCATTCCGTTCTTCGTTTCTCGCTTTCTTTCTTCGTTTCTTCGTGTCTTTCTTAGCTTCTCCGTTTCTTTCTTCGTTTCTCCGTTTCTTTCTTCGTTTCTCCGTTTCTCCGTTTCTCCGTTTCTCCGTTTCTCCGTTTCTCCGTTTCTCCGTTTCTCCGTTTGTCGGTTTCTCAGTTTCTCCGTTTCTCCGTTTCTCCGTTTCACCGTTTCTTTGTTCGTTCCTCCGTTTCTTTCTCCGTTTCTCCGTTTATTTCTTCGTTCCTCCGTTTCTTTCTCCGTTTCTCCGTTTATTTCTTCGATTCTCCATTTATTTCTCCGTTTCTTCGTTTCTTTGTTCGTTTCTCCGTTTCTTTGTTCGTTTCTCCGTTTCTTTCTTCGTTTCTCCGTTTCTTTCTTCGTTTCTCCGTTTCTCTCTTCGATTGTCCGTTACTTTCTTCGTTTCTCCATTTCTTTTTTCTATTCTTCATTCCGTTCTTCGTTTCTCGGTTTCTTTCTTCGTTTCTTCGTGTCGTTCTTCGCTTCTCCGTTTCTTCCTTCGTTTCTCCGTTTCTCCGTTTCTCCGTTTCTCCGTTTCTCCGTTTCTCCGTTTCGCCGTTTCTCCGTTTCTCCGTTTCTCCGTTTCTCCGTTTCTCCGTTTCTCTGTTTCTCCGTTTCTCCGTTTCTCCGTTTCTCCGTTTCTCCGTTTCTCCGTTTCTCCGTTTCTCCGTTTCTCCGTTTCTCCGTTTCTCCGTTTCTCCGTTTCTCCGTTTCTCCGTTTCTCCGTTTCTCCGTT
The DNA here is from genome assembly GCF_051014685.1 of Ptiloglossa arizonensis. Classification (NCBI taxonomy): domain Eukaryota; kingdom Metazoa; phylum Arthropoda; class Insecta; order Hymenoptera; family Colletidae; genus Ptiloglossa; species Ptiloglossa arizonensis. The sequence continues at coordinate 147,821 of NW_027479141.1, forward strand.
TCTCCGTTTCTCCGTTTCTCCGTTCCTCCGTTTCTCTGTTCCTCCGTTTCTCCGGTGCTCCGTTTCTCGGTTTCTCCGTTTCTCGGTTTCTCTGTTTCTCCGTTTCTCCGTTTCTCGGTTTCTCAGTTTCCCCGTTTCTCCGTTTCTCCGTTTCACCGTTTCTTTGTTCGTTCCTCCGTTTCTTTCTCCGTTTCTCCGTTTATTTCTTCGTTCCTCCGTTTCTTTCTGCGTTTCTCCCTTTATTTCTTCGTTTCTCCATTTATTTCTTCGTTTCTCCGTTTCTTTCTTCGTTTCTCCGTTTCTCTTTTCGATTTTCCGTTTCTTTCTTCGTTTCTCCATTTCTTTCTTCTATTCTTCATTCCGTTCTTCGTTTCTCGGTTTCTTTCTTCGTTTCTTCGTGTCGTTCTTCGCTTCTCCGTTTCTTCCTTCGTTTCTCCGTTTCTCCGTTTCTCCGTTTCTCCGTTTCTCCGTTTCTCCGTTTCGCCGTTTCTCCGTTTCTCCGTTTCTCCGTTTCTCCGTTTCTCCGTTTCTCCGTTACTCTGTTTCTCCGTTTCTCCGTTTCTTCGTTTCTCCGTTTCTCCGTTTCTCCGTTTCTCCGTTTCTCCGTTTCTCGGTTTCTCAGTTTCTCCGTTTCTCCGTTTCTCCGTTTCACCGTTTCTTTGTTCTTTCCTCCGTTTCTTTCTCCGTTTCTCCGTTTATTTCTTCGTTTCTCCATTTATTTCTCCGTTTCTCCGTTTCTTTGTTCGTTTCTCCGTTTCTTTGTTCGTTTCTCCGTTTCTTTGTTCGTTTCTCCGTTTCTTTCTTCGTTTCTCCGTTTCTTTCTTCGATTTTCCGTTTCTCTCTTCGTTTCTCCATTTCTTTCTTCTATTCTTCATTCCGTTCTTCGTTTCTCGCTTTCTTTCTTCGTTTCTTCGTGTCTTTCTTAGCTTCTCCGTTTCTTTCTTCGTTTCTCCGTTTCTTTCTTCGTTTCTCCGTTTCTTCCTTCGTTTCTCCGTTTCTCCGTTTCTCCGTTTCTCCGTTTCTCCGTTTCTCCGTTTCTCCGTTTCTCCGTTTCTCCGTTTGTCGGTTTCTCAGTTTCTCCGTTTCTCCGTTTCTCCGTTTCACCGTTTCTTTGTTCGTTCCTCCGTTTCTTTCTCCGTTTCTCCGTTTATTTCTTCGTTCCTCCGTTTCTTTCTCCGTTTCTCCGTTTATTTCTTCGTTTCTCCATTTATTTCTCCGTTTCTTCGTTTCTTTGTTCGTTTCTCCGTTTCTTTGTTCGTTTCTCCGTTTCTTTCTTCGTTTCTCCGTTTCTTTCTTCGTTTCTCCGTTTCTCTCTTCGATTTTCCGTTACTTTCTTCGTTTCTCCATTTCTTTTTTCTATTCTTCATTCCGTTCTTCGTTTCTCGGTTTCTTTCTTCGTTTCTTCGTGTCGTTCTTCGCTTCTCCGTTTCTTCCTTCGTTTCTCCGTTTCTCCGTTTCTCCGTTTCTCCGTTTCTCCGTTTCTCCGTTTCTCCGTTTCGCCGTTTCTCCGTTTCTCCGTTTCTCCGTTTCTCCGTTTCCCCGTTTCTCTGTTTCTCCGTTTCTCCGTTTCTCCGTTTCTCCGTTTCTCCGTTTCTCCGTTTCTCCGTTTCTCCGTTTCTCCGTTTCTCCGTTTCTCCGTTTCTCCGTTTCTCCGTTTCTCCGTTTCTCCGTTCCTCCGTTTCTCCGGTGCTCTGTTTCTCTTTTTCTCTGTTTCTCGGTTTCTCTGTTTCTCCGTTTCTCCGTTTCTCGGTTTCTCAGTTTCTCCGTTTCTCCGTTTCTCCGTTTCACCGTTTCCTTCTCCGTTTCTCCGTTTCTTTCTTCGTTTCTCCGATTCTTTCTTCGATTTTCCGTTTCTTTCTTCGTTTCTCCATTTCTTTCTTCTATTCTTCATTCCGTTCTTTTTTTCTAGGTTTCTTTCTTCGTTTCTTCGTGTCTTTCTTCGCTTCTCCGTTTCTTCCTTCGTTTCTCCGTTTCTCCGTTTCTCCGTTTCTCCGATTCTCCGTTTCGCCGTTTCTCCGTTTCTCCGTTTCTCCGTTTCTCCGTTTCTCCGTTTCTCCGTTTCTCCGTTTCTCCGTTTCTCCGTTCCTCCGTTTCTCCGTTCCTCCGTTTCTCCGGTGCTCCGTTTCTCGGTTTCTCCGTTTCTCGGTTTCTCTGTTTCTCCGTTTCTCCGTTTCTCGGTTTCTCAGTTTCTCCGTTTCTCCGTTTCTCCGTTTCTCCGTTTCTCCGTTTCTCCGTTTCTCCGTTTCACCGTTTCTTTGTTCGTTCCTCCGTTTCTTTCTCCGTTTCTCCGTTTATTTCTTCGTTCCTCCGCTTCTTTCTCCGTTTCTCCGTTTATTTCTTCGCTTCTCCATTTATTTCTCCGTTTCTCCGTTTCTTCGTTCGTTTCTCCGTTTCTTTGTTCGTTTCTCCGTTTCTTTCTTCTTTTCTCCGTTTCTTTCTTCGTTTCTCCCTTTCTTTCTTCGATTTTCCGTTTCTTTCTTCGTTTCTCCATTTCTTTCTTCTATTCTTCATTCCGTTCTTCGTTTCTCGGTTTCTTTCTTCGTTTCTTCGTGTCTTTCTTCGCTTCTCCGTTTCTTTCTTCGTTTCTCCGTTTCTTCCTTCGTTTCTCCGTTTCTCCGTTTCTCCGTTTCTCCGTTTCTCCGTTTCTCCGTTTCTCCGTTTCTCCGTTTCTCCGTTTCTCCGTTTCTCCGTTTCTCCGTTTCTCCGTTTCTCCGTTTCTCCGTTTCTCCGTTTCTCCGTTTCTCCGTTTCTCCGTTTCTCCGTTTCTCCGTTTCTCCGTTTCTCCGTTTCTCCGTTTCTCCGCTTCTCCGTTTCTCCGTTTCTCCGTTTCTCCGTTTCTCCGTTTCTCCGTTTCTCCGTTTCTCCGTTTCTCCGTTTCTCCGTTTCTCCGTTTCTCCGTTCCTCCGTTTCTCCGTTCCTCCGTTTCTCCGGTGCTCCGTTTCTCGGTTTCTCCGCTTCTCTGTTTCTCCGTTTCTCCGTTTCTCGGTTTCTCCGTTTCTCCGTTTCTCCGTTTCTCCGTTTCACCGTTTCTTTGTTCGTTCCTCCGATTCTTTCTCCGTTTCTCCGTTTATTTCTTCGTTCCTCCGCTTCTTTCTCCGTTTCTCCGTTTATTTCTTCGCTTCCCCATTTATTTCTCCGTTTCTCCGTTTCTTCGTTCGTTTCTCCGTTTCTTTGTTCGTTTCTCCGTTTCTTTCTCCGTTTCTCCGTTTACTTCTTCGTTCCTCCGTTTCTTTCTCCGTTTCTCCGTTTATTTCTTCGTTTCTCCATTTATTTCTCCGTTTCTCCGTTTCTTTGTTCGTTTCTCCGTTTCTTTGTTCGTTTCTCCGTTTCATTCTTCGTTTCTCCGTTTCTATCTGCGTTTCTCCGTTTCTTTCTTCGATTTTCCGTTTCTTTCTACGTTTCTCCATTTCTTTCTGCTATTCTTCATTCCGTTCTACGTTTCTCGGTTTCTTTCTTCGTTTCTTCGTGTCTTTCTTCGCTTCTCCGTTTCTCCGTTTCTCCGTTTCTCCGTTTCTCCGTTTCTCCGTTTCTCCGTTTCTCCGTTTCTCCGTTTCTCCGTTTCTCCGTTTCTCCGTTTCTCCGTTTCTCCGTTTCTCCGTTTCTCCGCTTCTCCGTTTCTCCGTTCCTCCGTTTCTCCGTTTCTCCGTTTCTCCGTTCCTCCGTTTCTCCGTTCCTCCGTTTCTCCGGTGCTCCGTTTCTCGGTTTCTCCGTTTCTCGGTTTCTCTGTTTCTCCGTTTCTCAGTTTCTCCGTTTCTCCGTTACTCCGTTTCACCGTTTCTTTTTTCGTTCCTCCGATTCTTTCTCCGTTTCTCCGTTTACTTCTTCGTTCCTCCGTTTCTTTCTCCGTTTCTCCGTTTATTTCTTCGTTTCTCCATTTATTTCTCCGTTTCTCCGTTTCTTTGTTCGTTTCTCCGTTTCTTTGTTCGTTTCTCCGTTTCTTTCTTCGTTTCTCCGTTTCTATCTGCGTTTCTCCGTTTCTATCTTCGATTTTCCGTTTCTTTCTACGTTTCTCCATTTCTTTCTGCTATTCTTCATTCCGTTCTACGTTTCTCGGTTTCTTTCTTCGTTTCTTCGTGTCTTTCTTCGCTTCTCCGTTTCTCCGTTTCTCCGTTTCTCCGTTTCTCCGTTTCTCCGTTTCTCCGTTCTCCGTTTCTCCGTTTCTCCGTTTCTCCGTTTCTCCGTTTCTCCGTTTCTCCGTTTCTCCGTTTCTCCGTTTCTCCGTTTCTCCGTTTCTCCGTTTCTCCGTTTCTCCGTTCTCGTTCTCCGTTTCTCCGTTTCTCCGTTTCTCCGTTTCTCCGTTTCTCCGTTTCTGCGTTTAGATTAAATGATTATAATAATTTTGATCGTACTTCAAAGTAAAGAGATGTTTCTTAAAGTTTTAAAACATGGAAAGTAATAATTGTCTATGAGATATATCAATTTAACATTTGATTAATACTTGAAGAATCGAAATTTGTGGTATTTTCCTGATACCAAAGGTTGAAATTCAGGCACAAATTTTAGAAAATGTTTCATTTTGGGACTCTTGGTGTCAGTGTACGATATGCGAGGAAGTGGCACGATTTCGCGGATTCTTAGAATTGTCGTCAAATTCCAAGAATTTCCGCGAATCGAAATTTTGTTGTACTTTCGAACGAATTTCTGAATCATGGATCCCGATTTTCTTTGTATCAGGAGAACATGATAGTTGAGGACATATAGTTTTAAGTAGTTTTAGCAGTTTGATAGGATCGGGTTATAGAAATGGAAACAAATAATGGACAAAAATAAAGTTTCTGCTGTCAGTGAAATTGATTTTATTTCAATACATCAATTGAACTTGTTGAAAGTACCGTACCGTAAAGTACTCTACTGTACCGTAAAAATTACTATTCTAAACTCGCAGCCGATTAGCTCAGTACTACCCACGACGAATAATTACTGTTCGTCGCGAGTAATACCGATTACCAGGTCTCACCACGTGGAGGTTGCTGCGAGCGGAGACCCGGAGAGAGATAGATGGAATCAAAGTTCCATCGATCTCCCTCGACACCCGATACAAACGAAGATACTAAACCAAAGAGATGGAAGGAATCAATGTTCCTTCGATCTCCTCGTTTAGTTCTGCCAAGCAATTACATTAAGGAAAGTTAGGCAAAATTGGAAAAGACGCGACACGAACCGTGCAGTTGGTCCTACTAGGTCGGTCCCGTTTCCCCTCAGTGGGCCCGATTAAAGAGGAAATGCACGACGCCGTCCACTCATATAGAGTGCCCCGTTTCTCCCAACTCCGCGTCAGGAACCACGCAAAGCGTGGACCTGACTCACGGAGGATGACGAAGAGAGGGCCTTATGGCACAGGGCTTCCACAGGGACCGATGCGAACACCTGCCTCTGTGGTCGCAGCATGTTCTCTCTGGAAGCGGACGCACCAGAAGAGACGGCGATCGACCGTTCGGACCACCTACACGGCCGGTCACTTGCTTATGCAACAAGCAGTGATGACCGGGCTGAAGAACGAGGAAGCGAGCAAAAATAAGCTAAAGATTGGATAATTGCTTGACAGATAACAGATATTTGTACACGGTGGCCTTAAAATTAACTTATTCCAAGCTTAACTAAAGATCCCACGGCGGTTGCGACGATAGTGTCCTCTTCGTTCTTCGTTCTTTGTTCTTCGTTCTTCGTTCTTCGTTCTTCGTTCTTCGTTCTTCGTTCTTCGTTCTTCGTTCTTCGTTCTTCGTTCTTCGTTCTTCGTTCTTCGTTCTTCGTTCTTCGTTCTTCGTTCTTCGTTCTTCGTTCTTCGTTCTTCGTTCTTCGTTCTTCGTTCTTCGTTCTTCGTTCTTCGTTCTTCGTTCTTCGTTCTTCGTTCTTCGTTCTTCGTTCTTCGTTCTTCGTTCTTCGTTCTTCGTTCTTCGTTCTTCGTTCTTCGTTCTCCGGTGTGCCTACCTAAGAGAAACCTAAAGTCAAGGCATGATAAAAAAATGATAGAAAATAGAAATGAAGTTGGTTAGTGATTAAATACAGTCATTCAGTAACAAAGGAAATAAAGGCAAGAATGACAAAAAAATAAACATGGAAAAACAAGTACAAAGTAAAATCAGAGAACAAATAAAATAAATTACAGAAAGAAACAATTAAAAACCAAAGAAAGGATTGAGAGAATGGTCGCCAGTACTGACCACCGCCTACCGGCGGCCAGTACCGGTTACCAAGGTGGGGATCCCCCTTCCATAAACCTAAAACGAAGAGATCCATCCACCTCCGAGGCTCCAGGAAGAATGAAATTTTAAACAACCGGGGGCTCCTTATAAACCCTCCGTAAGGTCACTTACCGGTTCTTCCATTGTCTTTGTTCGATCTAATCGAAATTTTCGAAGGCGAACGGTTTCGGTGAATGTTTGTTCATTTCCGCGATTGTTACTAACATTTATACATGTTCCCAATATTGATCGAACAATGTGCATCTTATTTATGTATTGCAATTAATTAAGAAACTTATAGAAATTGATTTTGATCGAGACTCGATGTTAAAACGTGTTTCGTAAAGTTTTTAAGCATGGAAAGTAACAATTGTTCATTAAATGCATTAAGTTAACATTTGTTTAATTCTTATAATTTACACAATACGCGTAGAAGTTGTGTTTTTTACATAAAAGTGCCGAAATTCAATTAATCGCTTTCTTAGATAGAAAAATCATCGCGATGAAGACTTGTGAATCGATAATCGATACCTGTAGCCTTGAAAATGTCAGTTGGATCTCAGCGAAAAATTCCTTCGCGAACAAAGAATATTTCAACGAAATGATATTTTAAGCCATTATTTATACTAGAACATTGTTAATAATTGTTTAATCTACAGTCCTACGACGGTTGATAATAAATATGATAAATAAACATCGAGATATTGCGAAATCTTCGAAGGCGGACGGTTTCGGTTAATGTTTGTTCATTTCCGCGATTGTTATTAACATTTATGCATGTTCCCAATATTGATCGAACAATATGCATCTTATTTAGGTATCATAAATCATTAGTTAGTTTTCACAAATTAATTGATTTTGAAAATGAAAGCAAAATATTGATATTCATATATTTCTCGATTTGCAACCTAAATTAATCTTTATAAGCAAATTATTCATTTACAATGCAAAAGAAAATGCATTTTGTAACATTCATATTCCCAACTTTTACAGTGCAAACCATTAATTAGTTTACAAATGTTAATTTTCATAAAAAATGGAGAAATATATGTATACCAAACTCTTCGTTAAATTTTCCGATAAAATTTAATTCACATACTGTAACATAAAAGTTCGGAACGTGGAAAAATGTTTCTCACAATCGCCTAGAGACATAAACATTCGCTAAAGCAATTCGCCTTCCCAGATTTCGCAATATCTTGATGTTTGTTTATCATAATTATTAACAACGGTCGTAGGACCGTAGATTAAACAATTATTAACAATGTCCTAGTATAAATAATGGCTTAAAATATCATTTCGTTGAAATGTTCTTTGTTCGCGATGGAATTGTTCTTATTGAGATCAAACCGACATTGTCAAGGCTGGAAACGTTTATCGATTCACAAACGTCTATCACGATGGTTTTTCTATCTAGAAAAGCGATTAATTGAATTTCGACGCTTTTACATCAAGAATACAGCTTCCACGCATAATCCGAAAATTATAAGAACGATACAAATGTTAAATTAATGTATCTAATAAACAACGTTTATACCTCGAATCTCGGTCAAAATTAATTGCTGTAGGCGAATCAATCATATTTAATGCATAAATAAGATGCATATTGTAAGATAAATGTTCGGAACATGTATAAATGTTAGTAACAATCGCGGAAATGAACAAACATTCACCGAAACCGTTCGCCTTCGCAGATTTCGCAATATCCTGACGTTCATTTATCATATTTATTAACAATCGTCGTAGGATTGTAGATTAAACAATTATTAACAATTTCCTAGTATAAATAATGGTTTAAAATATCATTTCGTTGAAATATTCTTTGTTCAGGAAGGAATTTTTCATTGAGGTGCAACCGACATTCTCAAGGCTACACGTATCGATCATCGCGAAGATTGTTCTATTCAGAAAAGCGATTAATTGAATTTCGCCGCTTTGGAGTAAAAAATGAAACTTCTACACGTATTGTGTAAATTATAAAAATTAAACAAATGTTAAATTAATGTATCTAATAAACAATTGTTACTTTCCATGCTTTAAAACTTTCCGAAACACGTTTTACTATAAATCTCGATCAAAAACAATTTCTGTAAGTTACTTAATCATTTTTAATGCATAAATAAGATGCACATTGTTCAATTAATATTGAGAACATGCATAAATGTTAGTAACAATCGCGGAAATGAACAAACATTCACCGAAACCGTTCGTCTTCGCAGATTTTGCAATATCTCGATGTTTATTTATCATATTTATTAACAACCGTCATAGGACCATACTTTAGACAATTATTAACAATGTTCTAGTATAAATAATGGCTTAAAAGTCATTACTTTCTGGAAATATTTGTTAGATCGAACAAAGACAATCGAAGTAACCGTGCGATAAAATAAATGAATATCTCTCTACATATCGAAAAAATAGTTTGTATATATGCATGTATATTCCGAACGCTCAGTGTGACACATATGTCACACGGCAATGAAGTGGGTTGCCATCTACTAGAGAATAGGTAAACTACACTTAAGGTGTGAAAACACCTGGCGGAGAAACGCTCAAGTTTGTTGAGGAATTGTTGTTATTTCCACCAATAGATAGCGCCACATGCATAATTTACCGACATTACAGATAAGTATTCCCATTTGTATGGTATTCCCTACCGTGCAATAAAATAAATAAATATTTTTGTACAAAGTTTCGTATGTATCATCTTTCGAATAAATGTAAAGTTAAACGAAATCAGCGTAATGAAATTTCTCTGCATTCTAGCCTTCCTTTATACATTTAAAAAAATTTTTGATACCTCGAAATCATGGCTACACATATCGATTGTCGACTCACAAGTGTTTATTACGATGATTTTTCTACATAGAAAAGCGATTAGTCGAAATTCAGCACGTTTGAGTAAGAAATACAAATTCTACGCGTATTGTGTAAATTATGAGAATCAAATAAATGCTAAACTATTGCAGTAAATAGACAATTATTACTTTCCTTGCTTTCAAACTTTACGAAACAAGTTTTTACTTTGAATCTCGATCAAAATCAATTTCTATAAGTAAAATCATTTACCATGCATAAATAAGATACATATTGTTCGATTAATGTTGAGAACATGCATCAATGTTAGTAACAATCGCGAAAGTTAACAAATATGTTCTCCAAGAGACGGCAACCCATATAATTACCACGTTGCAAATGTTTGGAATTTCAGATCATATTTGCATGCATCACAAACAATAATTTCGATATGTAGAGAAATATTTATTTATTTTATCGCACGGTAGGGAATATTATACAAATGGGATTACATATCTTTAATGTCGGTAAATTTATGTTCGTGGCGCTATCTATTGGTGGAAATAAGAACAATTCCTCAACAAACTTGAGCGTTTCTCCGCCATGTGTTTTCACACCTTAAGTGTAGGTTACCTATTCTCTAGTAGATGGCAACCCACTTCATTGCCGTGTGACATATGTGTGTCACTGAGCGTTCAGAATACATATTTGCATATATACAGACTATAATTTCGATATGTAGAGAAATATTCATTTATTTTATCGCACGGTTACTTCGATTGTCTTTGTTCAATCTAACAAATATTTCCAGAAAGTGATGACTTTCAAGCCATTATTTATGCTAAAACAATGTTAATAATTGTTTAATCTACGGTCCCACGACGCTTGTTAATAATTATGATAAATAAACGTCAAGATATTGCTAAATTTGCGAAGGCGAACGGTTTCGGTGAATGTTTGTCCATTTCCGCGATTGTTAGTAACATTTATATGTGCTCCCAATATTAATTGAACAATGTGCATATTATTTATGCATCACAAATGATTAAGAAACTTATAGAAATTAATTTTGATCGAGCTCCGAAGTAAAGAGGTGTTTCTTAAAGTTTTAAAATATGGAAAGTAATAATTGTCTATTAGATATATCGATGTAACATTTGATTAGTACTTGAGAAATCGAAATGCATACTTCCTTGGCGACAGTGTTCTCCTCATACCAAAGGATGAAATTCAGACATAAATTGTAGAAAATGTTCAATGTTGGGACTCTTGTTGTCAGGAGTATATGATATGCGAGGAAGTGCCACGATTTCGCGAATGAAAAATACTTCTATGAAAAATAATGTTTTAATCCATTATTTATACCAGGACATTGTTAATAATTTTTTATACCATGGTGCTACGACGGTTGTTAATAATTCTGATGAATGAACATCAAGATATTGCGAAATCTGCGAAGGGGAACGGTTTCAGTGAATTGTTGTTCATCCACGCGATTGTTATTAACATTTATGCATGTTTCGAACATTTATGTGAGAGAATGCATCTTAGTTATGCATTGTAAATTATTGATTTGCCTATAGAAATTAAATTTCATCGAGAATTGAAGTAAAACGTGGTATTCATATGTTTCTCGATTTTCGATCGAAATTAATATTTGTAAAGTAATTAATGACTTATAATGCACAAACAAGATGCACATTGTAATGTTAATATTCGGAACGTGCGTAAATGTTAATAACAATCACGGAAATGAAAAAACATTTACCAAAACCGTTCTTCTTCATAGATTTTGCAATATCTTGATGTTTATTTATCATAATCATTAACAACCGTCGCTGGACCATAGTTTAAACAATTATTAACAATGTCCTAGTATAAATAATGGCTTAAAATATCATTTCGTTAAAATATTCTTTGTTCACGAAGGAATTTTTCGTTGAGATCCAACTGATATTCTCAATGTTACAGGTATCGATGATCGATTCACAAGTGTTCATCACGATAATTTTTCTATTTAGAAAAGCGATTAATTGAATTGTGCCACTTTTAAGTAAAAAATGCAACTTCTGCACGTATTGTGTAAATTATAAGAATTAAATAAATGTTAAATTAATGTACCAAATAGACAATTACTACTTTCTATGCATTAAATCTTTACGAAACACGTTTTCACTTCGAATCTCGATCAAAATCAATTTCTATAAGTTACTTAATCATTTGTAATGCATAGATAAGATGTACATTGTCCGATTAATATTGGGAGCACGCGAAAAAGTTAATAACAATCGCATATAGGAAGAAACATTCACAGAAACCGTTCGCCTTCGCAGATTTTGCAATATCTTGATGTTTATTTATCATAATTATTAATAACCGTCGTAGGACCGTAGTTTGAACAATTATTAACTATTTCCTAGTATAAATAATGGCTTAAAATATCATTTCGTTGAAATATTCTTTGTTCGCGAAGGAATTTTTCGCTGAGATCCAACTGACATTTTCAAGGCTACAGGTATCGATTATCGATTCACAAGTCTTCATCGCGATGATTTTTCTAACTAAAAAAGCGATTAATTGAATTTCGGCACTTTTATGTAAAAAATACCACTTCTACGCGTATTGTGTAAATTATAAGAATTAAACAAATGTTAAATTAATGTATTTAATGAACAATTGTTATTTTCCATGCTTTAAAACTTTACGAAACACGTTTTAACATCGAGTCTCGATCAAAATCAATTTCTATAAGTTTCTTAATTAATTGCAATACATAAATAAGATGCACATTGTTCGATCAATATTGGAAACATGCATAAATGTTAGTAACAATCGCGGAAATGAACAAACATTCACCGAAACCGTTCGCCTTCGAAGATTTCGATTAGATCGAACAAAGACAATGGAAGAAATGGTAAGTCACCTTGGGGAGGGTATATAAGGAGCCCCCGGTTGTTTAAAATTTCATTGTTCCCGAAGCCTCCGAGGTGGACGCATCTCTTCGTTTTAGGTTTATGGAAGGGGGATCCCTCACCATGGTAACCGCTACTGGCCGCCGGTAAGCGGTGGTCAGTACTGGCGACCACTCTCTCAATCCTTTCTTTTTTTTTTCTAACTGTTTCTTTGTCTAATTCATTTCATTTGTACTCTGATTTTAATTTCTACTTGTTTTGACATGTTTATTTTTTTCCACTAACCAAATTCATTTCTATTTTCTATTATGCCATGACTTTAGGTTTCTCTTAGGTTTCTCTTAGATACATTCTGTTAGATGTATCGGAAAACGAAGAACGAAGAACGAAGAGGACTGATGTATTGCATCCTCCGCGGGACTGTTAATTCTAAGTATAGACTAAGTTAGTTTTAAGGTTACCATGTACGAGTATCTGTGATCTGCCGAGCAATTATCCAATCTTTAACTTCTTTTTGCTCGCTTGCTCGTATCTCAGTCCGGCCACCTCTGCTTGTTGCATAAACAAGTGACCGGCCGTGGAGGTGGACCGAACGCTCGATCGCTGTCTCTACTGGTGCGTCCGCTTTGAGAGAGAATATGCTGCGAACACAGGGGCAGGTGTTCGCACCGGTCCTTGCGGAAGTCCTTGTGCCACAAGACCCTCTCTTTGTCATCTTCCGTGAGTCAGGTCCACGCTTTGCGTGGTTCCTGACGCGGAGTTGGGAGAAACGGGGCACTCTATATGAGTGGACGGCGTCGTGCATTTCCTCTTTAATCGGGCCCACTGAGGGGAAACGGGACCGACCTAGTAGGAGCAACTCCACGGTTCGTGTCGCGTATTTCCCAATTTCGCCTAATTTTTCCATAATGTAATTGCTCGGCAGAATTAAACGAGGAGATCAAAGGAACATTGATTCCGTCCATCTCTGCAGTTAGAATAAGTTAATTTGAAGGCTGTGATCTGCCAAGCAATTATTCAATCTTTAGCTTAATTTTGCTCGCTTCCTCGTTCCTCGGTCCGGTCACCACTGCTTCTTGTACAAGCAAGTGGCCGGCCGTATAAGTAGTCCGAACGGCCTATCGCCGTCCCTTCCGGTGTGTCCGCTTCCAGAGGGGGCATGTTGCGACCACAGGAGCAGGCATTTTTGCCGGTCCCTGCGAAAGTCTCCAAAATAAGACCCTCTCGTCGTAAAGATGGAGAAACGGGGCACTCCTCTAGGGGAGTGGTAGGCGTCGTTCGTTTTCTCTGGAATCGGAACCACCGAGGGGAGACAGGATAGACCTAGTAGGACCAACTGCACGGTTCGTGTCGCGTCTTTCCCAATTTTGCCTAATTTTTCCATAATGTAATTGCTTGGCAGAACGAAACAAGGAGATCGAAGGAAAATTGATTCCATCTATCTCTCTCCGGGTCTCCGCTCGCAGCAACCTCCACGTGGTGAGACCTGGTAATCGGTATTACTCGCGACGAAGTATCACTTACCACGAGTAACGCCGAGCTAATTGGCTGCGAACTTAGAATAATTATTTAAGATGTGAGAACAAGTAGAAAACAAGATTTTTGTAAGGCGTGTGAGAGCGTGAAGACGTTAATGAAACCAATAACTGGAATGGCCTCGGGGAAAAGTACACACACCATTGTAATCGGGCGAGTTTCTACTTTCAGATGCAACAGGAATTTCTCGACTTCGTCAATCCGTTCGCGAGATATGGGAGTTTGAAGTTAAGGAATGGTTGAGAAACCATCAAAATTTTCGCTGGTCTGATACTCGAAACCAAAAACTGGAACGGCCTAGGGGAAAAACACACATATCTTCGTAATCGGGCGGGTTTCTAATTTCAGATGCAACAGGAATTTCTCGAGTTCGTCAATCCGTTCGCGAGATATGGGAGTTTGAAGTTAAGGAATGGTTGAGAAACGATCAAAATTTTCGCAAGTCTGATACTCGAAACCAATAACTACGAAGGCCTAGGGGAAAAAAAACATGTCTTTGTAATCGGGCGAGTTTCTACTTTCAGATGCAACAGGAATTTCTCGAGTTCGTCAATCCGTTCGCGAGATGTGGGACTTTGAAGTTAAGGAATGGTTGAAAAACGATCAAAATTTTCGCAAGCCTGATACTCGAAACCAATGACTACAAAGGCCTAGGGGAAAAACACACATATCTTTGTAATCGGGCGAGTTTCTACTTTCAGATGCAACAGGAATTTCTCGAGTTCATCAATCTGTTCGCGAGATAAGGGAGTTTGAAGTTAAGGAATGCTTGGGAAACCATCAAAATTTACGAAAGTCTAATACTCGAAACCAATAACTACAAAGGCCTAGGGGAAAAATACACATACCGTTGTAATCGGGCGAGTTTCTACTTTCACATGCAACAGGAATTTCTCGAGTTCGTCAATCCGTTCGCGAAATATCGGAGTTTGGAGTTAAAAGATGGTTGCGAAACCATCAAAATTTTCGCAAGTCTGATATTCGATAACAACAACTGGAGTGGCCTAGGGGAAAAGTACACACACCATTGTAATCGGGCGAGTTTCTACTTTCACATGCAACACGAATTTCTCGAGTTCGTCAATCCTTTCGCGAGATATGGGAGTTTGAATTTAAGGAATGGTTGAGAAACCATCAAAATTTTCGCTGGTCTGATACTCGCAACCAATAACTGGAATGGCCTAGGGGAAAAGTACACACACCATTGTAATCGGGCGAGTTTCTACTTTCAGATGCAACAGGAATTTCTCGAGTTCGTCAATCCGTTCGCGAAATATCGGGGTTTGGAGTTAAGAGATGGTTGCGAAACCATCAAAATTTTCGAAGGTCTGATATTCGATAACAACAACTGGAGTGGCCTAGGGGAAAAGTACACACAGTATTGTAATCGGGCGAGTTTCTACTTTCAGATGCAACAGGAATTTCTCGGGTTCGTCAATCCGTTCGCGAGATATGGAAGTGTGAAGTTAAGGAATGTTTGAGAAACCATCAAAATTTTCGCTGGTCTGATACTCGAAACCAATAACTGGAATGGCCTAGGGGAAAAGTACACACACCATTGTAATCGGGCGAATTTCTACTTTCAGATGCAACAGGAATTTCTCGAGTTCGTCGATCCGTTCGCGAGGTATGGGAGTTTGATATTAAGGAATGCTTGAGAAACCAACAAAATTTTCGGAAGTCTGATACTCGAAACCAATAAATACAAAGGCCTAGGGGAAAAATACACACACCGTTGTAATCGGGCGTGTTTCGACTTTCATATGCAACAGGAATTTCTCGTGTTTGTCAATCCGTTCGCGAGAAATGGGAGTTTGAAGTTAAGGAATGGTTGAGAAACCATCAAAATTTTCGCAAGTCTGATACCCGAAACAAATAACTACAAAGGCCTAGTTGAAAAACACACATATCTTTGTAATCGGGCGAGTTTCTACTTTCAGATGCAACAGGAATTTCTCGAGTTCGTCAATCCGTTCGCGAGAAATGGGAGTTTGAAGTTAAGGAGTGGTTGAGAAACTATCAAAACGTCCGAAAGTCTGATTCTCGAAACCAATAACTACAAAGGCCTAGGGGAAAAATACACATACCGTTGTAATCGGACGAGTTTCTACTTTCACATGCAACAGGAATTTCTCGAGTTCGTCAATCCGTTCGGGAGATATGGGAGTTTGAAATTAAGGAATGGTTAAGAAACCATCAAAATTTTCGCAAGTCTGATACACGAAACCAATAACTACAAAAGCCTAGGGGAAAAACACACATATCTTTGTAATCGGGCGTGTTTCTACTTTCAGATGCAACAGGAATTTCTCGAGTTCGTCAATCCGTTCGCGAGATATGGGAGTTTGAAGTTAAGGAATGCTTGAGAAACGAACAAAATTTTCGGAAGTCTGATACTCGAAACCAATAAATACAAAGGCCTAGGGGAAAAATACACATACCGTTGTAATCGGGCGAGTTTCGACTTTCACATGCAACAGGAATTTCTCGAGTTCGTCAACCCGTTCGCGAGATATGGGAGTTTGAAGTTAAGGAATGGTTGAGAAACCATCAACATTTTCGCAAGTCTGATACTCGAAACCAATAACTGGAATGGCCTAGGGGAAAAGTACACACACCATTGCAATCGGGCGAGTTTCTACTTTCATATGCAACAGGAATTTCTCGTGTTTGTCAATCCGTTCGCGAGAAATGGGAGTTTGAAGTTAAGGAATGGTTGAGAAACTATCAAAATTTTCGCAAGTCTGATACCCGAAACCAATAACTACAAAGGCCTAGGTGAAAAACACACATATCTTTGTAATCGGGCGAGTTTCTACTTTAAGATGCAACAGGAATTTCTCGAGTTCGTCAATCCGTTCGCGAGATATGGGAGTTTGAAGTTAAGGAATGGTTGAGAAACCATCAAAATTTTGGCAAGTCTGATACTCGAAACCAATAACAACAAAGGCCTAGCGGAAAGACACACATATCTTTGTAATCGGGCGAGTTTCTACTTTCAGATGCAACAGGAATTTCTCGAGTTCGTCAATCCGTTCGCGAGATATGGGAGTTTGAAGTTAAGGAATGCTTGAGAAACCATCAAAATTTTCGAAATTCTGATACTCGAAACCAATAACTACAAAGGCCTAGGGGAAAAATACACATACCGTTGTAATCGGGCGAGTTTCCACTTTCAGATGCAACAGGAATTTCTCGAGTTCGTCATTCCGTTCGCGACATACGGGAGTTTGATGTTGAGGAATGGTTGAGAAACCATCAAGATTTTCGCAATTCTGATGCTAGAAACGAATAACTGGAATGGCCTTGGGAAAAGTACACACACCATTGTAATCGGGCTAGTTTCTACTTTCAGATGCAACAGGAATTTCTCGAGTTCTACAATCCGTTCGCGAGAAAAGGGAGATTGAAGTTAAGGAATGGTTGAGAAACTATCAAAATTTTCGCAAGTCTGATACTCGAAACCAATAACTACAACGGCCTAGGGGAAAAATACACATACCGTTGTAATCGGGCGAGTTTCTGCTTTCAGATGCAAAAGGAATTTCTCGAGTTCGTCAATCTGTTCGCGAGATATGGGAGTTTGAATTTAAGGAATGGTTGAGGAACGATCAAAATTTTCGCAAGTCTGATACTCGAAAACAATAACTACAAAGGCCTAGGGGAAAATGCACATACCTTTGTAATCGGGCGAGTTTCCACTTTCAGAAGCAACAGGAATTTCTCGAGTTCGTCATTCCGTTCGCGAGATATGGGAGTTTGAAGTTAAGGAATGCTTGAGAAACCGTCAAAATTTTCTCTGGTCTGATACTCGAAACCAATAACTGGAATGACCTATGGGAAAAGTACACACACCATTGTAATCGGGCGAGTTTCCACTCTCAGATGCAACAGGAATTTCTCGAGTTCGTCATTCCGCTCGCGAGATATGGGAGTTTGAAGTTAAGGAATGGTTGAGGAACCATCAACATTTTCGAAAGTCTGATACTCGAAACCAATAACTGGAATGGCCTAGGGAAAAGTACACACACCATTGTAATCGGGCATGTTTCTACTGTCAGATGCAACAGGAATTTCTCGAGTTCGTCAATCCGTTCGCGAGAAATGGGAGTTTGAAGTTAAGGAATGGTTGAGAAACTATCAAAATTTTCGCAAGTCTGATACTCGAAACCAATAACTACAAAGTCCTAGGGGAAAAACACACATATCTTTGTAATCGGCGAGTTTCTACTTTCAGATGCAACAGGAAGTTCGAGAGTTCGTCAATCCGTTCGCGAGATATGGGAGTTTGAAGTTAAGGAATGCTTGAGAAACCATCAAAATTTTCGGTGGTCTGATACTCGAAACCAATAACTGGAATCGCCTAGGGGAAAAGTACACACACCATTGTAATCGGGCGAGTTTCCACTCTCAGATGCAACAGGAATTTCTCGAGTTCGTCATTCCGTTCGCGAGATATGGGAGTATGAAATTAAGGAATGGTTGAGAAACCATCAAAATTTCGCAAGTCTGATACTCGAAACCAATAACTACAAAGGCCTAGGAGAAAAATACTCATACCTTTGTAATCGGGCGGGTTCCACTTTCAGATGCAACAGGAATTTCTCGAGTTCGTCAATCCGTTCACGAGATATGGGAGTTTGAAGTTAAGGAATGGTTGAGAAACCATCGAAATTTTCGCAATTCTGATGCTAGAAACGAATAACTGGAATGGCCTAGGGGAAAAGTACACACACCATTCTAATCGGGCGAGTCTCTACTTTCAGATGCAACAGGAATTTCTCGAGTTCGTCAATCCGTTCGGGAGATATCGGAGTTTGAAGTTAAGGAATGGTTGGGAAACCATCAAAATTTTCGCAAGTCTGATACCCGAAACAAATAACTACAAAGGCCTAGTTGAAAAACACACATATCTTTGTAATCGGGCGAGATTCTACTTTCAGATGCAACAGGAATTTCTCGAGTTCGTCAATCCGTTCGCGAGAAATGGGAGTTTGAAGTTAAGGAGTGGTTGAGAAACTATCAAAACGTCCGAAAGTCTGATTCTCGAAACCAATAACTACAAAGGCCTAGGGGAAAAATACACATACCGTTGTAATCGGACGAGTTTCTACTTTCACATGCAACAGGAATTTCTCGAGTTCGTCAATCCGTTCGGGAGATATGGGAGTTTGAAATTAAGGAATGGTTAAGAAACCATCAAAATTTTCGCAAGTCTGATACACGAAACCAATAACTACAAAAGCCTAGGGGAAAAACACACATATCTTTGTAATCGGGCGTGTTTCTACTTTCAGATGCAGCAGGAATTTCTCGAGTTCGTCAATCCGTTCGCGAGATATGGGAGTTTGAAGTTAAGGAATGGTTGAGAAACCATCATCATTTTCGCAAGTCTGATACTCGAAACCAATAACTGGAATGGCCTAGGGGAAAAGTACACACACCATTGCAATCGGGCGAGTTTCTACTTTCATATGCAACAGGAATTTCTCGTGTTTGTCAATCCGTTCGCGAGAAATGGGAGTTTGAAGTTAAGGAATGGTTGAGAAACTATCAAAATTTTCGCAAGTCTGATACCCGAAACCAATAACTACAAAGGCCTAGGTGAAAAACACACACATCTTTGTAATCGGGCGAGTTTCTACTTTAAGATGCAACAGGAATTTCTCGAGTTCGTCAATCCGTTCGCGAGATATGGGAGTTTGAAGTTAAGGAATGGTTGAGAAACCATCAAAATTTTGGCAAGTCTGATACTCGAAACCAATAACAACAAAGGCCTAGGGGAAAGACACACATATCTTTGTAATCGGGCGAGTTTCTACTTTCAGATGCAACAGGAATTTCTCGAGTTCGTCAATCCGTTCGCGAGATATGGGAGTTTGAAGTTAAGGAATGGTTGAGAAACCATCAAAATTTTGGCAAGTCTGATACTCGAAACCAATAACAACAAAGGCCTAGGGGAAAGACACACATATCTTTGTAATCGGGCGAGTTTCTACTTTCAGATGCAACAGGAATTTCTCGAGTTCGTCAATCCGTTCGCGAGATATGGGAGTTTGAAGTTAAGGAATGCTTGAGAAACCATCAAAATTTTCGAAATTCTGATACTCGAAACCAATAACTACAAAGGCCTAGGGGAAAAATACACATACCGTTGTAATCGGGCGAGTTTCCACTTTCAGATGCAACAGGAATTTCTCGAGTTCGTCATTCCGTTCGCGACATACGGGAGTTTGATGTTGAGGAATGGTTGAGAAACCATCAAGATTTTCGCAATTCTGATGCTAGAAACGAATAACTGGAATGGCCTTGGGAAAAGTACACACACCATTGTAATCGGGCTAGTTTCTACTTTCAGATGCAACAGGAATTTCTCGAGTTCTACAATCCGTTCGCGAGAAAAGGGAGATTGAAGTTAAGGAATGGTTGAGAAACTATCAAAATTTTCGCAAGTCTGATACTCGAAACCAATAACTACAACGGCCTAGGGGAAAAATACACATACCGTTGTAATCGGGCGAGTTTCTGCTTTCAGATGCAAAAGGAATTTCTCGAGTTCGTCAATCTGTTCGCGAGATATGGGAGTTTGAATTTAAGGAATGGTTGAGGAACGATCAAAATTTTCGCAAGTCTGATACTCGAAACCAATAACTACAAAGGCCTAGGGGAAAATGCACATACCTTTGTAATCGGGCGAGTTTCCACTTTCAGATGCAACAGGAATTTCTCGAGTTCGTCATTCCGTTCGCGAGATATGGGAGTTTGAAGTTAAGGAATGCTTGAGAAACCGCCAAAATTTTCTCTGGTCTGATACTCGAAACCAATAACTGGAATGACCTATTGGAAAAGTACACACACCATTGTAATCGGGCGAGTTTCCACTCTCAGATGCAACAGGAATTTCTCGAGTTCGTCATTCCGCTCGCGAGATATGGGAGTTTGAAATTAAGGAATGGTTGAGAAACCATCAAAATTTTCGCAAGTCTGATACTCGAAACCAATAACTACAAAGGCCTAGGAGAAAAATACTCATACCTTTGTAATCGGGCGAGTTTCCACTTTCAGATGCAACTGGAATTTCTCGAGTTCGTCAATCCGTTCGCGAGATATGGGAGTTTGAATTTAAGGAATGGTTGAGCAACCATCAAAATTTTCGCAATTCTGATACTCGAAACCAATAACTACAAAGGCCTAGGGGAAAATGCACATACCTTTGTAATCGGGCGAGTTTCCACTTTCAGATGCAACAGGAATTTCTCGAGTTCGTCAATCCGTTCGGGAGATATGGGAGTTTCAAGTTAAGGAATGGTTGGGAAACCCTCAAAATTTTCGCAAGTCTGATACTCGAAACCAATAACTACAAAGGCCTAGGGGAAAAACACACATATCTTTCTAATCGGGCGAGTTTCTAATTTCAGATGCAACAGGAATTTCTCGAGTTCGTCAATCCGTTCGCGAGAAATGGGAGAATGAAGTTAAGGAAGGCTTGAGAAACCATCAAAATTTTCGGTGGTCTGATACTCGAAACCAATAACTGGAATGGCCTAGGGGAAAAGTACACACACCATTGTAATCGGGCGAGTTCCTACTTTTAGATGCAACAGGAATTTCTCGAGTTCGTCAATCAGTTCGCGAGATATGGGAGTTTGAAGTTAAGGAATGGTTGAGGAACCATCAAAATTTTCGCAAGTCTTATACTCGAAACCAATAACTACCAAGGCCTAGGAGAAAAATACACATACCTTTGTAATCGGGCCGGTTTCCACTCTCAGATGCAACAGGAATTTCTCGAGTTCGTCAATCCGTTCGCGAGATATGGGAGTTTGAAGTTAAGGAATGGTTAAGAAACCATCAAAATTTTCGCAATTCTGATACACGAAACCAATAACTACAAAAGCCTAGGGGAAAAACACACATACCTTTGTAATCGGGCGAGTTTCTACTTTCAGATGCAACAGGAATTTCTCGTGGTCGTCAATCCGTTCGCGAGATATGGGAGTTTGAATTTAAGGAATGGTTGAGGAACGATCAAAATTTTCGCAAGTCTGATACTCGAAACCAATAACTAAAAAGGCCTAGGGGAAAATGCACATACCTTTGTAATCGGGCGAGTTTCCACTTTCAGATGCAACAGGAATTTCTCGAGTTCGTCATTCCGTTCGCGAGAAATGGGAGAATGAAGTTAAGGAATGCTTGAGAAACCATCAAAATTTTCGGTGATCTGATACTCGAAACCAATAACTGGAATGGCCTAGGGAAAAGTACACACACCATTGTAATCGGGCATGTTTCTACTGTCAGATGCAACAGGAATTTCTCGAGTTCGTCAATCCGTTCGCGAGAAATGGGAGTTTGAAGTTAAGGAATGGTTGAGAAACTATCAAAATTTTCGCAAGTCTGATACTCGAAACCAATAACTACAAAGTCCTAGGGGAAAAACACACATATCTTTGTAATCGGCGAGTTTCTACTTTCAGATGCAACAGGAAGTTCGAGAGTTCGTCAATCCGTTCGCGAGATATGGGAGTTTGAAGTTAAGGAATGCTTGAGAAACCATCAAAATTTTCGGTGGTCTGATACTCGAAACCAATAACTGGAATGGCCTAGGGGAAAAGTACACACACCATTGTAATCGGGCGGGTCCCTACTTTTAAATGCAACAGGAATTTCTCGAGTTCGTCAATCCGTTCGCGAGATATAGGAGTTTAAAGTTAAGGAATGGTTAAGAAACCATCAAAATTTTCGCAAGTCTGATACACGAAACCAATAACTACAAAAGCCTAGGGGAAAAACACACATATCTTTGTAATCGGGCGAGTTTCTACTTTCAGATGCAACAGGAATTTCTCGAGGTCGTCAATCCGTTCGCGAGATATGGGGGTTTGAATTTAAGGAATGGTTGAGGAACGATCAAAATTTTCGCAAGTCTGATACTCGAAACCAATAACTACAAAGGCCTAGGGGAAAATGCACATACCTTTGTAATCGGGCGAGTTTCCACTTTCAGATGCAACAGGAATTTCTCGAGTTCGTCATTCCGTTCGCGAGATATGGGAGTTTGAAGTTAAGGAATGCGTGAGAAACCGTCAAAATTTTCGCTGGTCTGATACTCGAAACAAATAACTGGAATGACCTAGGGGAAAAGTACACACACCATTGTAATCGGGCGAGTTTCCACTCTCAGATGCAACAGGAATTTCTCGAGTTCGTCATTCCGTTCGCGAGATATGGGAGTATGAAATTAAGGAATGGTTGAGAAACCATCAAAATTTTCGCAAGTCTGATACTCGAAACCAATAACTACAAAGGCCTAGGAGAAAAATACTCATACCTTTGTAATCGGGCGGGTTCCACTTTCAGATGCAACAGAAATTTCTCGAGTTCGTCAATCCGTTCACGAGATATGGGAGTTTGAAGTTAAGGAATGGTTGAGAAACCATCGAAATTTTCGCAATTCTGATGCTAGAAACGAATAACTGGAATGGCCTAGGGGAAAAGTACACACACCATTCTGATCGGGCGAGTCTCTACTTTCAGATGCAACAGGAATTTCTCGAGTTCGTCAATCCGTTCGGGAGATATCGGAGTTTGAAGTTAAGGAATGGTTGGGAAACCCTCAAAATTTTCGCAAGTCTGATACTCGAAACCAATAATTACAAAGGCCTAGGGGAAAAACAACATATCTTTCTAATCGGGCGAGTTTCTAATTTCAGATGCAACAGGAATTTCTCGAGTTCGTCAATCCGTTCGCGAGATATGGGAGTTTGACGTTAAGGAATGGATGAGAAACTATGAAAATTTTTGCAAGTCTGATACCCGAAACCAATAATTACAAAGGCCTAGGTGAAAAACACACATATCTTTGTAATCGGGCGAGTTTCTACTTTAAGATGCAACAGGAATTTCTCGAGTTCGTCAATCCGTTCGCGAGATATGGGAGTTTGAAGTTAAGGATGGTTGAGAAACCATCAACATTTTCGCTGGTCTGATACTCGAAAACAATAACTGGAATGACCTAGGGGAAAAGTGCACACACCATTGTAATCGGGCGAGTTTCTGCTTTCAGATGCAACAGGAATTTCTCGAGTTCGTCAATCCGTTCGTGAGATATGGGAGTTTGAAATTAAGGATAGGTTGAGAAACCATCAAAATATTCGCAAGTCTGATACTCGAAACCAATAACTACAAAGGCCTAGGGGAAAAATACACATACCGTTGTAATCGGGCGAGTTTCCACTTTCAGATGCAACAGGAATTTCTCGAGTTCGTCAATCCGTTCACGAGATATGGGAGTTTGAATTTCAGGAATGGTTGAGAAACCATTGAAATTTTCGCAATTCTGATGCTAGAAACGAATAACTGGAATGGCCTAGGGGAAAAGTACACACACCATTCTAATCGGGCGAGTCTCTACTTTCAGTTGCAATAGGAACTTCTCGAGTTCGTCAATCCGTTCGGGAGATATGGGAGTTTGAAGTTAAGGAATGGTTGGGAAACCCTCAAAATTTTCGCAAGTCTGATACTCGAAACCAATAACTACAAAGGCCTAGGGGAAAAACACACATATCTTTCTAATCGGGCGAGTTTCTAATTTCAGATGCAACAGGAATTTCTCGAGTTCGTCAAT
This sequence comes from Ptiloglossa arizonensis, assembly GCF_051014685.1. Classification (NCBI taxonomy): domain Eukaryota; kingdom Metazoa; phylum Arthropoda; class Insecta; order Hymenoptera; family Colletidae; genus Ptiloglossa; species Ptiloglossa arizonensis. The sequence continues at coordinate 171,877 of NW_027479141.1, forward strand.
CCGTTCGCGAGATATGGGAGCTTGACGTTAAGGAATGGTTGAGAAACTATCAAAATTTTCGCAAGTCTGTTACCCGAAACCAATAATTACAAAGGCCTAGGTGAAAAACACACATATCTTTGTAATCGGGCGAGTTTCTACTTTAAGATGCAACAGGAATTTCTCGAGTTCGTCAATCCGTTCGCGAGAAATGGGAGAATGAAGTTAAGGAATGCTTGAGAAACCATCAAAATTTTCGGTGGTCTGATACTCGAAACCAATAACTGGAATGGCCTAGGGGAAAAGTACACACACCATTGTAATCGGGCGAGTTCCTACTTTTAGATGCAACAGGAATTTCTCGAGTTGGTCAATCAGTTCGCGAGATATGGGAGTTTGAAGTTAAGGAATGGTTGAGGAACCATCAAAATTTTCGCAAGTCTGATACTCGAAACCAATAACTACCAAGGCCTAGGGGAAAAATACACATACCTTTGTAATCGGGCCGGTTTCCACTCTCAGATGCAACAGGAATTTCTCGAGTTCGTCAATCCGTTCGCGAGATATGGGAGTTTGAAGTTAAGGAATGGTTGAGAAACCATCAACATTTTCGCAAGTCTGATACTCGAAACCAATAACTGGAATGGCCTAGGGGAAAAGTACACACACCATTGTAATCGGGCATGTTTCTACTGTCAGATGCTACAGGAATTTCTCGAGTTCGTCAATCCGTTCGCGAGATATGGGAGTTTGAAGTTAAGGAATGGTTGAGAAACCATCAACATTTTCGCAAGTCTGATACTCGAAACCAATCACTACAAAGGCCTAGGGGAAAATGCACATACTTTTGTAATCGGGCGAGTTTCCACTTTCAGATGCAACAGGAATTTCTCGAGTTCGTCATTCCGTTCGCGAGATATGGGAGTTTGAAGTTAAGGAATGCTTGAGAAACCGTCAAAATTTTCGCAATTCTGATGCTAGAAACGAATAACTGGAATGGCCTAGGGGAAAAGTACACACACCATTCTAATCGGGCGTGTCTCTACTTTCAGATGCAACAGGAATTTCTCGAGTTCGTCAATCCGTTCGGGAGATATGGGAGTTTGAAGTTAAGGAATGGTTGAGAAACCATCGAAATTTTCGCAATTCTGATGCTAGAAACGAATAACTGGAATGGCCTAGGGGAAAAGTACACACACCATTCTAATCGGGCGAGTCTCTACTTTCAGATGCAACAGGAATTTCTCGAGTTCGTCAATCCGTTCGGGAGATATCGGAGTTTGAAGTTAAGGAATGGTTGGGAAACCCTCAAAATTTTCGCAAGTCTGATACTCGAAACCAATAATTACAAAGGCCTAGGGGAAAAACAACATATCTTTCTAATCGGGCGAGTTTCTAATTTCAGATGCAACAGGAATTTCTCGAGTACGTCAATCCGTTCGCGAGATATGGGAGTTTGACGTTAAGGAATGGTTGAGAAACTATCAAAATTTTTGCAAGTCTGATACCCGAAACCAATAATTACAAAGGCCTAGGTGAAAAACACACATATCTTTGTAATCGGGCGAGTTTCTACTTTAAGATGCAACAGGAATTTCTCGAGTTCGTCAATCCGTTCGCGAGAAATGGGAGAATGAAGTTAAGGAATGCTTGAGAAACCATCAAAATTTTCGATGGTCTGATACTCGAAACCAATAACTAGAATGGCCTAGGGGAAAAGTACACACACCATTGTAATCGGGCGAGTTCCTACTTTTAGATGCAACAGGAATTTCTCGAGTTCGTCAATCAGTTCGCGAGATATGGGAGTTTGAAGTTAAGGAATGGTTGAGGAACCATCAAAATTTTCGCAAGTCTGATACTCGAAACCAATAACTACCAAGGCCTAGGGGAAAAATACACATACCTTTGTAATCGGGCCGGTTTCCACTCTCAGATGCAACAGGAATTTCTCGAGTTCGTCAATCCGTTCGCGAGATATGGGAGTTTGAAGTTAAGGATGGTTGAGAAACCATCAACATTTTCGCTGGTCTGATACTCGAAAACAATAACTGGAATGACCTAGGGGAAAAGTGCACACACCATTGTAATCGGGCGAGTTTCTGCTTTCAGATGCAACAGGAATTTCTCGAGTTCGTCAATCCGTTCGTGAGATATGGGAGTTTGAAATTAAGGATAGGTTGAGAAACCATCAAAATATTCGCAAGTCTGATACTCGAAACCAATAACTACCAAGGCCTAGGGGAAAAATACACATACCTTTGTAATTGGGCCGGTTTCCACTCTCAGATGCAACAGGAATTTCTCGAGTTCGTCAATCCGTTCGCGAGATATGGGAGTTTGAAGTTAAGGATGGTTGAGAAACCATCAACATTTTCGCTGTTCTGATACTCGAAAACAATAACTGGAATGACCTAGGGGAAAAGTGCACACACCATTGTAATCGGGCGAGTTTCTGCTTTCAGATGCAACAGGAATTTCTCGATTTCGTCAATCCGTTCGCCAGATATGGGAGTTTGAATTTAAGGAATGGTTGAGGAACCATCAAAATTTTCGCAAGTCTGATACTCGAAACCAATAACCACAAAGGCCTAGGGGAAAATGTAGGTACCTTTGTTATCGGGCGAGTTTCCACTTTCAGATGCAACAGGAATTTCTCGAGTTCGTCATTCCGTTCGCGAGATATGGCAGTTTGAAGTTAAGGAATGGTTGAGAAACCATCAACATTTTCGCAAATCTGATACTCGAAACCAATAACTGGAATGGCCTTGGGGAAAAGTACACACACCTTTGTAATCGGGCATGTTTCTACTTTCAGATCCAACAGGAATTTCTCGAGTTCGTCAATCCGTTCGCGAGAAATGGGAGAATGAAGTTAAGGAATGCTTGAGAAACCATCAACATTTTCGCAAATCTGATACTCGAAACCAATAACTGGAATGGCCTAGGGGAAAAGTACACACACCATTGTAATCGGGCGAGTTTCTACTTCTAGATGCAACAGGAATTTCTCGAGTTCGTCAATCCGTTCGCGAGATATGGGAGTTTGAAATTAAGGAATGGTTGAGGAACCATCAATATTTTCGCAAGTCTGATACTCGAAACCAATAACTACCAAGGCCTAGGGGAAAAATACACATACCTTTGTAATCGGGCCGGTTTCCGCTCTCAGATGCAACAGGAATTTCTCGAGTTCGTCAATCCGTTCGCGAGATATGGGAGTTTGTAATTAAGGAATGGTTGAGAAACCATCGAAATTTTCGCAAGTCTGATATACGAAACCAATAACTACAAAGGCCTAGGGGAAAAATACACATACCTTTGTAATCGGGCGAGTTTCCACTTTCAGATGCAACAGGAATTTCTCGAGTTCGTCAATCCGTTCACGAGATATGGGAGTTTGAAGTTAAGGAATGGTTGAGAAACCATCGAAATTTTCGCAATTCTGATGCTAGAAACGAATAACTGGAATGGCCTAGGGGAAAAGTACACACACCATTCTAATCGGGCGAGTCTCTACTTTCAGATGCAACAGGAATTTCTCGAGTTCGTCAATCCGTTCGCGAGAAATGGGAGAATCAAGTTAAGGAATGCTTGAGAAACCATCAATTATTTTCGGTGGTCTGATACTCGAAACCAATAACTGGAATGGCCTAGGGGAAAAGTGCACACACCATTGTAATCGGGCGAGTTTCTGCTTTCAGATGCAACAGGAATTTCTCGAGTGCGTCGTTCCGTTCGCGAGATATGGAAGTTTGAAGTTAAGGAATGATTGAGAAACCATCAAAATTTTCGCAAGTCTGATACTCGAAACCAATAACTACAAAGGCCTTGGGGAAAAATACACGTACCGTTGTAATCGGGCGAGTTTCCACTTTCAGATGCAACAGGAATTTCTCGAGTTCGTCATTCCGTTCGCGAGATATGGGAGTTTGAAGTTCAGGAATGGTTGAGAAACCATCAAAATTTTCGCAAGTCTGATAATCGAAACCAATAGCTGGAATGGCCTAGGGGAAAGTACACACACGCTTGTAATCGTGCGAGTTTCTGCTTTCAGATGCAACAGGAATTTCTCGAGTTCGTCAATCCGTTCGCGAGATATGGGAGTTTGAAGTTAAGGAATGGTTGAGGAACGATCAAAATTTTCGCAAGTCTGATACTCGAAACCAATGACTACAAAGGCCTAGGGGAAAATGCACATACCTTTGTAATCGGGCGAGTTTCCACTTTCAGATGCAACAGGAATTTCTCGAGTTCGTCATTCCGTTCGCGAGATATGGGAGTTTGAAGTTAAAGAATGCTTGAGAAACCGTCAAAATTTTCGCTGGTCTGATACTCGAAACCAATAACTGGAATGACCTAGGGGAAAAGTACAAACACCATTGTAATCGGGCGAGTTTCTACTTTCAGATGCAACAGGAATTTCTCGAGTTCGTTAATCCGTTCGCGAGATATGGGAGTTTGAATTTAAGGAATGGTTGAGGAACCATCAAAATTTTCGCAAGTCTGATAATCGAAACCAATAACCACAAAGGCCTAGGGGAAAATGTAGGTACCATTGTTATCGGGCGAGTTTCCACTTTCAGATGCAACAGGAATTTCTCGAGTTCGTCATTCCGTTCGCGAGATATGGGAGTTTGAAGTTAAGGAATGGTTGAGAAACCATCAACGTTTTCGCAAATCTGATACTCGAAACCAATAACTGGAATGGCCTAGGGGAAAAGTACACACACCATTGTAATCGGGCATGTTTCTACTTTCAGATCCAACAGGAATTTCTCGAGTTCGTCAATCCGTTCGCGAGAAATGGGAGAATGAATTTAAGGAATGCTGGAGAAACCATCAACATTTTCGCAAATCTGATACACGAAACCAATAACTGGAATGGCCTAGGGGAAAAGTACACACACCATTGTAATCGGGCGAGTTTCTACTTCTAGATGCAACAGGAATTTCTCGAGTTCGTCAATCCGTTCGCGAGATATGGGAGTTTGAAATTAAGGAATGGTTGAGGAACCATCAATATTTTCGCAAGTCTGATACTCGAAACCAATAACTACCAAGGCCTAGGGGAAAAATACACATACCTTTGTAATCGGGCCGGTTTCCGCTCTCAGATGCAACAGGAATTTCTCGAGTTCGTCAATCCGTTCGCGAGATATGGGAGTTTGAAGTTAAGGAATGGTTGAGAAACCATCAACATTTTCGCAAGTCTGATACTCGAAACCAATAACTGCAATGGCCTTGGGGAAAAGTACACACACCTTTGTAATCGGGCGAGTTCCTACTTTTAGATGCAACAGGAATTTCTCGAGTTCGTCAATCCGTTCGCGAGAAATGGGAGAATCAAGTTAAGGAATGCTTGAGAAACCATCAATTATTTTCGGTGGTCTGATACTCGAAACCAATAACTGGAATGGCCTAAGAGAAAAGTGCACACACCATTGTAATCGGGCGAGTTTCTGCTTTCAGATGCAACAGGAATTTCTCGAGTGCGTCATTCCGTTCGCGAGATATGGGAGTTTGAAGTTAAGGAATGGTTGAGAAACCATCAACGTTTTCGCAAATCTGATACTCGAAACCAATAACTGGAATGGCCTAGGGGAAAAGTACACACACCATTGTAATCGGGCATGTTTCTACTTTCAGATCCAACAGGAATTTCTCGAGTTCGTCAATCCGTTCGCGAGAAATGGGAGAATGAAGTTAAGGAATGCTGGAGAAACCATCAACATTTTCGCAAATCTGATACTCGAAACCAATAACTGGAATGGCCTAGGGGAAAAGTACACACACCATTGTAATCGGGCGAGTTTCTACTTCTAGATGCAACAGGAATTTCTCGAGTTCGTCAATCCGTTCGCGAGATATGGGAGTTTGAAATTAAGGAATGGTTGAGGAACCATCAATATTTTCGCAAGTCTGATACTCGAAACCAATAACTACCAAGGCCTAGGAGAAAAATACACATACCTTTGTAATCGGGCCGGTTTCCGCTCTCAGATGCAACAGGAATTTCTCGATTTCGTCAATCCGTTCGCGAGATATGGGAGTTTGAAGTTAAGGAATGGTTGAGAAACCATCAACATTTTCGCAAGTCTGATACTCGAAACCAATAACTGCAATGGCCTTGGGGAAAAGTACACACACCTTTGTAATCGGGCGAGTTCCTACTTTTAGATGCAACAGGAATTTCTCGAGTTCGTCAATCCGTTCGCGAGAAATGGGAGAATCAAGTTAAGGAATGCTTGAGAAACCATCAATTATTTTCGGTGGTCTGATACTCGAAACCAATAACTACAAAGGCCTTGGGGAAAAATACACGTACCGTTGTAATCGGGCGAGTTTCTGCTTTCAGATGCAATAGGAAATTCTCGAGTTCGTCAATCCGTTCGTGAGATATGGGAGTTTGAAATTAAGGATAGGTTGAGAAACCATCAAAATATTCGCAAGTCTGATACTCGAAACCAATAACTACCAAGGCCTAGGGGAAAAATACACATACCTTTGTAATCGGGCCGGTTTCCACTCTCAGATGCAACAGGAATTTCTCGAGTTCGTCAATCCGTTCGCGAGATATGGGAGTTTGAAGTTAAGGATGGTTGAGAAACCATCAACATTTTCGCTGTTCTGATACTCGAAAACAATAACTGGAATGACCTAGGGGAAAAGTGCACACACCATTGTAATCGGGCGAGTTTCTGCTTTCAGATGCAACAGGAATTTCTCGATTTCGTCAATCCGTTCGCCAGATATGGGAGTTTGAATTTAAGGAATGGTTGAGGAACCATCAAAATTTTCGCAAGTCTGATACTCGAAACCAATAACCACAAAGGCCTAGGGGAAAATGTAGGTACCTTTGTTATCGGGCGAGTTTCCACTTTCAGATGCAACAGGAATTTCTCGAGTTCGTCATTCCGTTCGCGAGATATGGCAGTTTGAAGTTAAGGAATGGTTGAGAAACCATCAACATTTTCGCAAATCTGATACTCGAAACCAATAACTGGAATGGCCTTGGGGAAAAGTACACACACCTTTGTAATCGGGCATGTTTCTACTTTCAGATCCAACAGGAATTTCTCGAGTTCGTCAATCCGTTCGCGAGAAATGGGAGAATGAAGTTAAGGAATGCTTGAGAAACCATCAACATTTTCGCAAATCTGATACTCGAAACCAATAACTGGAATGGCCTAGGGGAAAAGTACACACACCATTGTAATCGGGCGAGTTTCTACTTCTAGATGCAACAGGAATTTCTCGAGTTCGTCAATCCGTTCGCGAGATATGGGAGTTTGAAATTAAGGAATGGTTGAGGAACCATCAATATTTTCGCAAGTCTGATACTCGAAACCAATAACTACCAAGGCCTAGGGGAAAAATACACATACCTTTGTAATCGGGCCGGTTTCCGCTCTCAGATGCAACAGGAATTTCTCGAGTTCGTCAATCCGTTCGCGAGATATGGGAGTTTGTAATTAAGGAATGGTTGAGAAACCATCGAAATTTTCGCAAGTCTGATATACGAAACCAATAACTACAAAGGCCTAGGGGAAAAATACACATACCTTTGTAATCGGGCGAGTTTCCACTTTCAGATGCAACAGGAATTTCTCGAGTTCGTCAATCCGTTCACGAGATATGGGAGTTTGAAGTTAAGGAATGGTTGAGAAACCATCGAAATTTTCGCAATTCTGATGCTAGAAACGAATAACTGGAATGGCCTAGGGGAAAAGTACACACACCATTCTAATCGGGCGAGTCTCTACTTTCAGATGCAACAGGAATTTCTCGAGTTCGTCAATCCGTTCGCGAGATATGGGAGTTTGAAGTTAAGGAATGGTCGGGAAACCCTCAAAATTTTCGCAAGTCTGATACTCGAAACCAATTACTACTTAGGCCTAGGGGAAAAACACACATACCTTTGTAATCGGGCGAGTTTCCACTTTCAGATGCAACAGGAATTTCTCGAGTTCGTCATTCCGTTCGCGAGATATGGGAGTTTGAAGTTCAGGAATGGTTGAGAAACCATCAAAATTTTCGCAAGTCTGATAATCGAAACCAATAACTGCAATGGCCTTGGGGAAAAGTACACACACCTTTGTAATCGGGCGAGTTCCTACTTTTAGATGCAACAGGAATTTCTCGAGTTCGTCAATCCGTTCGCGAGAAATGGGAGAATCAAGTTAAGGAATGCTTGAGAAACCATCAATTATTTTCGGTGGTCTGATACTCGAAACCAATAACTGGAATGGCCTAGGGGAAAAGTGCACACACCATTGTAATCGGGCGAGTTTCTGCTTTCAGATGCAACAGGAATTTCTCGAGTGCGTCGTTCCGTTCGCGAGATATGGAAGTTTGAAGTTAAGGAATGATTGAGAAACCATCAAAATTTTCGCAAGTCTGATACTCGAAACCAATAACTACAAAGGCCTTGGGGAAAAATACACGTACCGTTGTAATCGGGCGAGTTTCTGCTTTCAGATGCAATAGGAAATTCTCGAGTTCGTCAATCCGTTCGCGAGATATGGGAGTTTGAAGTTAAGGAATGGTTGAGAAACCATCACAATTTTCGCAATTCTGATACTCGAAACCAGTAACTACCATGGCCTACGGCAAAAATACACATACCGTTGTAATCGGGCGGGTTTCTGCTTTCAGATGCAATAGGAAATTCTCGAGTTCGTCAATCCGTTCGCGAGATATGGAAGTTTGAAGTTAAGGAATGATTGAGAAACCATCAAAATTTTCGCAAGTCTGATACACGAAACCAATAACTGGAATTTCCTAGGGGAAAAGCGCACACACCATTGTATTCGTGCGAGTTTCTACTTTCAGATGCAACAGGAATTTCTCGAGTTCGTCATTCCGTTCGCGAGATATGGGAGTTTGAAGTTCAGGAATGGTTGAGAAACCATCAAAATTTTCGCAAGTCTGATAATCGAAACCAATAGCTGGAATTGTCTAGGGGAAAGTACACACACGCTTGTAATCGTGCGAGTTTCTGCTTTCAGATGCAAAAGGAATTTTTCGAGTTCGTCAATCCGTTCGCGAGATATGGGAGTTTGAAGTTAAGGAATGGTTGAGGAACGATCAAAATTTTCGCAAGTCTGATACTCGAAATCAATGACTACAAAGGCCTAGGGGAAAATGCACATACCTTTGTAATCGGGCGAGTTTCCACTTTCAGATGCAACAGGAATTTCTCGAGTTCGTCATTCCGTTCGCGAGATATGGGAGTTTGAAGTTAAAGAATGCTTGAGAAACCGTCAAAATTTTCGCTGGTCTGATACTCGAAACCAATAACTGGAATGACCTAGGGGAAAAGTACACACACCATTGTAATCGGGCGAGTTTCTACTTTCAGATGCAACAGGAATTTCTCGAGTTCGTTAATCCGTTCGCGAGATATGGGAGTTTGAATTTAAGGAATGGTTGAGGAACGATCAAAATTTTCGCAAGTCTGATACTCGAAACCAATAACTACAACGGCCTAGGGGAAAATGCACATACCTTTGTAATCGGGCGAGTTTCCACTTTCAGATGCAACAGGAATTTCTCGAGTTCGTCATTCCGTTCGCGAGATATGGGAGTTTGTAATTAAGGAATGGTTGAGAAACCATCGAAATTTTCGCAAGTCTGATACACGAAACCAATAACTACAAAGGCCTAGGGGAAAAATACACATACCTTTGTAATCGGGCGAGTTTCCACTTTCAGATGCAACAGGAATTTCTCGAGTTCGTCAATCCGTTCACGAGATATGGGAGTTTGAAGTTAAGGAATGGTTGAGAAACCATCGAAATTTTCGCAATTCTGATGCTAGAAACGAATAACTGGAATGGCCTAGGGGAAAAGTACACACACCATTCTAATCGGGCGAGTCTCTACTTTCAGATGCAACAGGAATTTCTCGAGTTCGTCAATCCGTTCGCGAGATATGGGAGTTTGAAGTTAAGGAATGGTCGGGAAACCCTCAAAATTTTCGCAAGTCTGATACTCGAAACCAATTACTACTTAGGCCTAGGGGAAAAACACACATACCTTTGTAATCGGGCGAGTTTCCACTTTCAGATGCAACAGGAATTTCTCGAGTTCGTCATTCCGTTCGCGAGATATGGGAGTTTGAAGTTCAGGAATGGTTGAGAAACCATCAAAATTTTCGCAAGTCTGATAATCGAAACCAATAGCTGGAATGGCCTAGGGGAAAGTACACACACGCTTGTAATCGTGCGAGTTTCTGCTTTCAGATGCAACAGGAATTTCTCGAGTTCGTCAATCCGTTCGCGAGATATGGGAGTTTGAAGTTAAGGAATGGTTGAGGAACGATCAAAATTTTCGCAAGTCTGATACTCGAAACCAATGACTACAAAGGCCTAGGGGAAAATGCACATACCTTTGTAATCGGGCGAGTTTCCACTTTCAGATGCAACAGGAATTTCTCGAGTTCGTCATTCCGTTCGCGAGATATGGGAGTTTGAAGTTAAAGAATGCTTGAGAAACCGTCAAAATTTTCGCTGGTCTGATACTCGAAACCAATAACTGGAATGACCTAGGGGAAAAGTACAAACACCATTGTAATCGGGCGAGTTTCTACTTTCAGATCCAACAGGAATTTCTCGAGTTCGTCAATCCGTTCGCGAGAAATGGGAGAATGAATTTAAGGAATGCTGGAGAAACCATCAACATTTTCGCAAATCTGATACTCGAAACCAATAACTGGAATGGCCTAGGGGAAAAGTACACACACCATTGTAATCGGGCATGTTTCTACTTTCAGATCCAACAGGAATTTCTCGAGTTCGTCAATCCGTTCGCGAGAAATGGGAGAATGAATTTAAGGAATGCTGGAGAAACCATCAACATTTTCGCAAATCTGATACTCGAAACCAATAACTGGAATGGCCTAGGGGAAAAGTACACACACCATTGTAATCGGGCATGTTTCTACTTTCAGATCCAACAGGAATTTCTCGAGTTCGTCAATCCGTTCGCGAGAAATGGGAGAATGAATTTAAGGAATGCTGGAGAAACCATCAACATTTTCGCAAATCTGATACTCGAAACCAATAACTGGAATGGCCTAGGGGAAAAGTACACACACCATTGTAATCGGGCGAGTTTCTACTTCTAGATGCAACAGGAATTTCTCGAGTTCGTCAATCCGTTCGCGAGATATGGGAGTTTGAAATTAAGGAATGGTTGAGGAACCATCAATATTTTCGCAAGTCTGATACTCGAAACCAATAACTACCAAGGCCTAGGGGAAAAATACACATACCTTTGTAATCGGGCCGGTTTCCGCTCTCAGATGCAACAGGAATTTCTCGAGTTCGTCAATCCGTTCGCGAGATATGGGAGTTTGAAGTTAAGGAATGGTTGAGAAACCATCAACATTTTCGCAAGTCTGATACTCGAAACCAATAACTGCAATGGCCTTGGGGAAAAGTACACACACCTTTGTAATCGGGCGAGTTCCTACTTTTAGATGCAACAGGAATTTCTCGAGTTCGTCAATCCGTTCGCGAGAAATGGGAGAATCAAGTTAAGGAATGCTTGAGAAACCATCAATTATTTTCGGTGGTCTGATACTCGAAACCAATAACTGGAATGGCCTAAGAGAAAAGTGCACACACCATTGTAATCGGGCGAGTTTCTGCTTTCAGATGCAACAGGAATTTCTCGAGTGCGTCATTCCGTTCGCGAGATATGGGAGTTTGAAGTTAAGGAATGGTTGAGAAACCATCAACGTTTTCGCAAATCTGATACTCGAAACCAATAACTGGAATGGCCTAGGGGAAAAGTACACACACCATTGTAATCGGGCATGTTTCTACTTTCAGATCCAACAGGAATTTCTCGAGTTCGTCAATCCGTTCGCGAGAAATGGGAGAATGAAGTTAAGGAATGCTGGAGAAACCATCAACATTTTCGCAAATCTGATACTCGAAACCAATAACTGGAATGGCCTAGGGGAAAAGTACACACACCATTGTAATCGGGCGAGTTTCTACTTCTAGATGCAACAGGAATTTCTCGAGTTCGTCAATCCGTTCGCGAGATATGGGAGTTTGAAATTAAGGAATGGTTGAGGAACCATCAATATTTTCGCAAGTCTGATACTCGAAACCAATAACTACCAAGGCCTAGGGGAAAAATACACATACCTTTGTAATCGGGCCGGTTTCCGCTCTCAGATGCAACAGGAATTTCTCGATTTCGTCAATCCGTTCGCGAGATATGGGAGTTTGAAGTTAAGGAATGGTTGAGAAACCATCAACATTTTCGCAAGTCTGATACTCGAAACCAATAACTGCAATGGCCTTGGGGAAAAGTACACACACCTTTGTAATCGGGCGAGTTCCTACTTTTAGATGCAACAGGAATTTCTCGAGTTCGTCAATCCGTTCGCGAGAAATGGGAGAATCAAGTTAAGGAATGCTTGAGAAACCATCAATTATTTTCGGTGGTCTGATACTCGAAACCAATAACTACAAAGGCCTTGGGGAAAAATACACGTACCGTTGTAATCGGGCGAGTTTCTGCTTTCAGATGCAATAGGAAATTCTCGAGTTCGTCAATCCGTTCGTGAGATATGGGAGTTTGAAATTAAGGATAGGTTGAGAAACCATCAAAATATTCGCAAGTCTGATACTCGAAACCAATAACTACCAAGGCCTAGGGGAAAAATACACATACCTTTGTAATCGGGCCGGTTTCCACTCTCAGATGCAACAGGAATTTCTCGAGTTCGTCAATCCGTTCGCGAGATATGGGAGTTTGAAGTTAAGGATGGTTGAGAAACCATCAACATTTTCGCTGTTCTGATACTCGAAAACAATAACTGGAATGACCTAGGGGAAAAGTGCACACACCATTGTAATCGGGCGAGTTTCTGCTTTCAGATGCAACAGGAATTTCTCGATTTCGTCAATCCGTTCGCCAGATATGGGAGTTTGAATTTAAGGAATGGTTGAGGAACCATCAAAATTTTCGCAAGTCTGATACTCGAAACCAATAACCACAAAGGCCTAGGGGAAAATGTAGGTACCTTTGTTATCGGGCGAGTTTCCACTTTCAGATGCAACAGGAATTTCTCGAGTTCGTCATTCCGTTCGCGAGATATGGCAGTTTGAAGTTAAGGAATGGTTGAGAAACCATCAACATTTTCGCAAATCTGATACTCGAAACCAATAACTGGAATGGCCTTGGGGAAAAGTACACACACCTTTGTAATCGGGCATGTTTCTACTTTCAGATCCAACAGGAATTTCTCGAGTTCGTCAATCCGTTCGCGAGAAATGGGAGAATGAAGTTAAGGAATGCTTGAGAAACCATCAACATTTTCGCAAATCTGATACTCGAAACCAATAACTGGAATGGCCTAGGGGAAAAGTACACACACCATTGTAATCGGGCGAGTTTCTACTTCTAGATGCAACAGGAATTTCTCGAGTTCGTCAATCCGTTCGCGAGATATGGGAGTTTGAAATTAAGGAATGGTTGAGGAACCATCAATATTTTCGCAAGTCTGATACTCGAAACCAATAACTACCAAGGCCTAGGGGAAAAATACACATACCTTTGTAATCGGGCCGGTTTCCGCTCTCAGATGCAACTGGAATTTCTCGAGTTCGTCAATCCGTTCGCGAGATATGTGAGTTTGAAGTTAAGGAGTGGTTGAGAAACCATCAACATTTTCGCAAGTCTGATACTCGAAACCAATAACTGCAATGGCCTTGGGGAAAAGTACACACACCTTTGTAATCGGGCGAGTTCCTACTTTTAGATGCAACAGGAATTTCTCGAGTTCGTCAATCCGTTCGCGAGAAATGGGAGAATCAAGTTAAGGAATGCTTGAGAAACCATCAATTATTTTCGGTGGTCTGATACTCGAAACCAATAACTGGAATGGCCTAGGGGAAAAGTGCACACACCATTGTAATCGGGCGAGTTTCTGCTTTCAGATGCAACAGGAATTTCTCGAGTGCGTCATTCCGTTCGCGAGATATGGAAGTTTGAAGTTAAGGAATGATTGAGAAACCATCAAAATTTTCGCAAGTCTGATACTCGAAACCAATAACTACAAAGGCCATGGGGAAAAATACACGTACCGTTGTAATCGGGCGAGTTTCTGCTTTCAGATGCAATAGGAAATTCTCGAGTTCGTCAATCCGTTCGCGAGATATGGGAGTTTGAAGTTAAGGAATGGTTGAGAAACCATCACAATTTTCGCAATTCTGATACTCGAAACCAGTAACTACCATGGCCTAGGGCAAAAATACACATACCGTTGTAATCGGGCGAGTTTCTGCTTTCAGATGCAATAGGAAATTCTCGAGTTCGTCAATCCGTTCGCGAGATATGGAAGTTTGAAGTTAAGGAATGATTGAGAAACCATCAAAATTTTCGCAAGTCTGATACACGAAACCAATAACTGGAATTTCCTAGGGGAAAAGTGCACACACCATTGTATTCGTGCGAGTTTCTACTTTCAGATGCAACAGGAATTTCTCGAGTTCGTCATTCCGTTCGCGAGATATGGGAGTTTGAAGTTCAGGAATGGTTGAGAAACCATCAAAATTTTCGCAAGTCTGATAATCGAAACCAATAGCTGGAATTGCCTAGGGGAAAGTACACACACGCTTGTAATCGTGCGAGTTTCTGCTTTCAGATGCAACAGGAATTTTTCGAGTTCGTCAATCCGTTCGCGAGATATGGGAGTTTGAAGTTAAGGAATGGTTGAGGAACGATCAAAATTTTCGCAAGTCTGATACTCGAAATCAATGACTACAAAGGCCTAGGGAAAATGCACATACCTTTGTAATCGGGCGAGTTTCCACTTTCAGATGCAACAGGAATTTCTCGAGTTCGTCATTCCGTTCGCGAGATATGGGAGTTTGAAGTTAAAGAATGCTTGCGAAACCGTCAAAATTTTCGCTGGTCTAATACTCGAAACCAATAACTGGAATGACCTAGGGGAAAAGTACACACACCATTGTAATCGGGCGAGTTTCTACTTTCAGATGCAACAGGAATTTCTCGAGTTCGTTAATCCGTTCGCGAGATATGGGAGTTTGAATTTAAGGAATGGTTGAGGAACGATCAAAATTTTCGCAAGTCTGATACTCGAAACCAATAACTACAACGGCCTAGGGGAAAATGCACATACCTTTGTAATCGGGCGAGTTTCCACTTTCAGATGCAACAGGAATTTCTCGAGTTCGTCATTCCGTTCGCGAGATATGGGAGTTTGTAATTAAGGAATGGTTGAGAAACCATCGAAATTTTCGCAAGTCTGATACACGAAACCAATAACTACAAAGGCCTAGGGGAAAAATACACATACCTTTGTAATCGGGCGAGTTTCCACTTTCAGATGCAACAGGAATTTCTCGAGTTCGTCAATCCGTTCACGAGATATGGGAGTTTGAAGTTAAGGAATGGTTGAGAAACCATCGAAATTTTCGCAATTCTGATGCTAGAAACGAATAACTGGAATGGCCTAGGGGAAAAGTACACACACCATTCTAATCGGGCGAGTCTCTACTTTCAGATGCAACAGGAATTTCTCGAGTTCGTCAATCCGTTCGCGAGATATGGGAGTTTGAAGTTAAGGAATGGTCGGGAAACCCTCAAAATTTTCGCAAGTCTGATACTCGAAACCAATTACTACTTAGGCCTAGGGGAAAAACACACATACCTTTGTAATCGGGCGAGTTTCCACTTTCAGATGCAACAGGAATTTCTCGAGTTCGTCATTCCGTTCGCGAGATATGGGAGTTTGAAGTTCAGGAATGGTTGAGAAACCATCAAAATTTTCGCAAGTCTGATAATCGAAACCAATAGCTGGAATGGCCTAGGGGAAAGTACACACACGCTTGTAATCGTGCGAGTTTCTGCTTTCAGATGCAACAGGAATTACTCGAGTTCGTCAATCCGTTCGCGAGATATGGGAGTTTGAAGTTAAGGAATGGTTGAGGAACGATCAAAATTTTCGCAAGTCTGATACTCGAAACCAATGACTACAAAGGCCTAGGGGAAAATGCACATACCTTTGTAATCGGGCGAGTTTCCACTTTCAGATGCAACAGGAATTTCTCGAGTTCGTCATTCCGTTCGCGAGATATGGGAGTTTGAAGTTAAAGAATGCTTGAGAAACCGTCAAAATTTTCGCTGGTCTGATACTCGAAACCAATAACTGGAATGACCTAGGGGAAAAGTACAAACACCATTGTAATCGGGCGAGTTTCTACTTTCAGATGCAACAGGAATTTCTCGAGTTCGTTAATCCGTTCGCGAGATATGGGAGTTTGAATTTAAGGAATGGTTGAGGAACCATCAAAATTTTCGCAAGTCTGATACTCGAAACCAATAACCACAAAGGCCTAGGGGAAAATGTAGGTACCATTGTTATCGGGCGAGTTTCCACTTTCAGATGCAACAGGAATTTCTCGAGTTCGTCATTCCGTTCGCGAGATATGGGAGTTTGAAGTTAAGGAATGGTTGAGAAACCATCAACGTTTTCGCAAATCTGATACTCGAAACCAATAACTGGAATGGCCTAGGGGAAAAGTACACACACCATTGTAATCGGGCATGTTTCTACTTTCAGATCCAACAGGAATTTCTCGAGTGCGTCAATCCGTTCGCGAGAAATGGGAGAATGAATTTAAGGAATGCTGGAGAAACCATCAACATTTTCGCAAATCTGATACTCGAAACCAATAACTGGAATGGCCTAGGGGAAAAGTACACACACCATTGTAATCGGGGGAGTTTCTACTTCTAGATGCAACAGGAATTTCTCGAGTTCGTCAATCCGTTCGCGAGATATGGGAGTTTGAAATTAAGGAATGGTTGAGGAACCATCAATATTTTCGCAAGTCTGATACTCGAAACCAATAACTACCAAGGCCTAGGGGAAAAATACACATACCTTTGTAATCGGGCCGGTTTCCGCTCTCAGATGCAACAGGAATTTCTCGAGTTCGTCAATCCGTTCGCGAGATATGGGAGTTTGAAGTTAAGGAATGGTTGAGAAACCATCAACATTTTCGCAAGTCTGATACTCGAAACCAATAACTGCAATGGCCTTGGGGAAAAGTACACACACCTTTGTAATCGGGCGAGTTCCTACTTTTAGATGCAACAGGAATTTCTCGAGTTCGTCAATCCGTTCGCGAGAAATGGGAGAATCAAGTTAAGGAATGCTTGAGAAACCATCAATTATTTTCGGTGGTCTGATACTCGAAACCAATAACTGGAATGGCCTAGGGGAAAAGTGCACACACCATTGTAATCGGGCGAGTTTCTGCTTTCAGATGCAACAGGAATTTCTCGAGTGCGTCATTCCGTTCGCGAGATATGGGAGTTTGAAGTTAAGGAATGGTTGAGAAACCATCAACGTTTTCGCAAATCTGATACTCGAAACCAATAACTGGAATGGCCTAGGGGAAAAGTACACACACCATTGTAATCGGGCATGTTTCTACTTTCAGATCCAACAGGAATTTCTCGAGTTCGTCAATCCGTTCGCGAGAAATGGGAGAATGAAGTTAAGGAATGCTGGAGAAACCATCAACATTTTCGCAAATCTGATACTCGAAACCAATAACTGGAATGGCCTAGGGGAAAAGTACACACACCATTGTAATCGGGCGAGTTTCTACTTCTAGATGCAACAGGAATTTCTCGAGTTCGTCAATCCGTTCGCGAGATATGGGAGTTTGAAATTAAGGAATGGTTGAGGAACCATCAATATTTTCGCAAGTCTGATACTCGAAACCAATAACTACCAAGGCCTAGGGGAAAAATACACATACCTTTGTAATCGGGCCGGTTTCCGCTCTCAGATGCAACAGGAATTTCTCGATTTCGTCAATCCGTTCGCGAGATATGGGAGTTTGAAGTTAAGGAATGGTTGAGAAACCATCAACATTTTCGCAAGTCTGATACTCGAAACCAATAACTGCAATGGCCTTGGGGAAAAGTACACACACCTTTGTAATCGGGCGAGTTCCTACTTTTAGATGCAACAGGAATTTCTCGAGTTCGTCAATCCGTTCGCGAGAAATGGGAGAATCAAGTTAAGGAATGCTTGAGAAACCATCAATTATTTTCGGTGGTCTGATACTCGAAACCAATAACTACAAAGGCCTTGGGGAAAAATACACGTACCGTTGTAATCGGGCGAGTTTCTGCTTTCAGATGCAATAGGAAATTCTCGAGTTCGTCAATCCGTTCGTGAGATATGGGAGTTTGAAATTAAGGATAGGTTGAGAAACCATCAAAATATTCGCAAGTCTGATACTCGAAACCAATAACTACCAAGGCCTAGGGGAAAAATACACATACCTTTGTAATCGGGCCGGTTTCCACTCTCAGATGCAACAGGAATTTCTCGAGTTCGTCAATCCGTTCGCGAGATATGGGAGTTTGAAGTTAAGGATGGTTGAGAAACCATCAACATTTTCGCTGTTCTGATACTCGAAAACAATAACTGGAATGACCTAGGGGAAAAGTGCACACACCATTGTAATCGGGCGAGTTTCTGCTTTCAGATGCAACAGGAATTTCTCGATTTCGTCAATCCGTTCGCCAGATATGGGAGTTTGAATTTAAGGAATGGTTGAGGAACCATCAAAATTTTCGCAAGTCTGATACTCGAAACCAATAACCACAAAGGCCTAGGGGAAAATGTAGGTACCTTTGTTATCGGGCGAGTTTCCACTTTCAGATGCAACAGGAATTTCTCGAGTTCGTCATTCCGTTCGCGAGATATGGCAGTTTGAAGTTAAGGAATGGTTGAGAAACCATCAACATTTTCGCAAATCTGATACTCGAAACCAATAACTGGAATGGCCTTGGGGAAAAGTACACACACCTTTGTAATCGGGCATGTTTCTACTTTCAGATCCAACAGGAATTTCTCGAGTTCGTCAATCCGTTCGCGAGAAATGGGAGAATGAAGTTAAGGAATGCTTGAGAAACCATCAACATTTTCGCAAATCTGATACTCGAAACCAATAACTGGAATGGCCTAGGGGAAAAGTACACACACCATTGTAATCGGGCGAGTTTCTACTTCTAGATGCAACAGGAATTTCTCGAGTTCGTCAATCCGTTCGCGAGATATGGGAGTTTGAAATTAAGGAATGGTTGAGGAACCATCAATATTTTCGCAAGTCTGATACTCGAAACCAATAACTACCAAGGCCTAGGGGAAAAATACACATACCTTTGTAATCGGGCCGGTTTCCGCTCTCAGATGCAACTGGAATTTCTCGAGTTCGTCAATCCGTTCGCGAGATATGGGAGTTTGAAGTTAAGGAATGGTTGAGAAACCATCAACATTTTCGCAAGTCTGATACTCGAAACCAATAACTGCAATGGCCTTGGGGAAAAGTACACACACCTTTGTAATCGGGCGAGTTCCTACTTTTAGATGCAACAGGAATTTCTCGAGTTCGTCAATCCGTTCGCGAGAAATGGGAGAATCAAGTTAAGGAATGCTTGAGAAACCATCAATTATTTTCGGTGGTCTGATACTCGAAACCAATAACTGGAATGGCCTAGGGGAAAAGTGCACACACCATTGTAATCGGGCGAGTTTCTGCTTTCAGATGCAACAGGAATTTCTCGAGTGCGTCATTCCGTTCGCGAGATATGGAAGTTTGAAGTTAAGGAATGATTGAGAAACCATCAAAATTTTCGCAAGTCTGATACTCGAAACCAATAACTACAAAGGCCTTGGGGAAAAATACACGTACCGTTGTAATCGGGCGAGTTTCTGCTTTCAGATGCAATAGGAAATTCTCGAGTTCGTCAATCCGTTCGCGAGATATGGGAGTTTGAAGTTAAGGAATGGTTGAGAAACCATCACAATTTTCGCAATTCTGATACTCGAAACCAGTAACTACCATGGCCTAGGGCAAAAATACACATACCGTTGTAATCGGGCGAGTTTCTGCTTTCAGATGCAATAGGAAATTCTCGAGTTCGTCAATCCGTTCGCGAGATATGGAAGTTTGAAGTTAAGGAATGATTGAGAAACCATCAAAATTTTCGCAAGTCTGATACACGAAACCAATAACTGGAATTTCCTAGGGGAAAAGTGCACACACCATTGTATTCGTGCGAGTTTCTACTTTCAGATGCAACAGGAATTTCTCGAGTTCGTCATTCCGTTCGCGAGATATGGGAGTTTGAAGTTCAGGAATGGTTGAGAAACCATCAAAATTTTCGCAAGTCTGATAATCGAAACCAATAGCTGGAATTGCCTAGGGGAAAGTACACACACGCTTGTAATCGTGCGAGTTTCTGCTTTCAGATGCAACAGGAATTTTTCGAGTTCGTCAATCCGTTCGCGAGATATGGGAGTTTGAAGTTAAGGAATGGTTGAGGAACGATCAAAATTTTCGCAAGTCTGATACTCGAAATCAATGACTACAAAGGCCTAGGGGAAAATGCACATACCTTTGTAATCGGGCGAGTTTCCACTTTCAGATGCAACAGGAATTTCTCGAGTTCGTCATTCCGTTCGCGAGATATGGGAGTTTGAAGTTAAAGAATGCTTGAGAAACCGTCAAAATTTTCGCTGGTCTGATACTCGAAACCAATAACTGGAATGACCTAGGGGAAAAGTACACACACCATTGTAATCGGGCGAGTTTCTACTTTCAGATGCAACAGGAATTTCTCGAGTTCGTTAATCCGTTCGCGAGATATGGGAGTTTGAATTTAAGGAATGGTTGAGGAACGATCAAAATTTTCGCAAGTCTGATACTCGAAACCAATAACTACAACGGCCTAGGGGAAAATGCACATACCTTTGTAATCGGGCGAGTTTCCACTTTCAGATGCAACAGGAATTTCTCGAGTTCGTCATTCCGTTCGCGAGATATGGGAGTTTGTAATTAAGGAATGGTTGAGAAACCATCGAAATTTTCGCAAGTCTGATATACGAAACCAATAACTACAAAGGCCTAGGGGAAAAATACACATACCTTTGTAATCGGGCGAGTTTCCACTTTCAGATGCAACAGGAATTTCTCGAGTTCGTCAATCCGTTCACGAGATATGGGAGTTTGAAGTTAAGGAATGGTTGAGAAACCATCGAAATTTTCGCAATTCTGATGCTAGAAACGAATAACTGGAATGGCCTAGGGGAAAAGTACACACACCATTCTAATCGGGCGAGTCTCTACTTTCAGATGCAACAGGAATTTCTCGAGTTCGTCAATCCGTTCGCGAGATATGGGAGTTTGAAGTTAAGGAATGGTCGGGAAACCCTCAAAATTTTCGCAAGTCTGATACTCGAAACCAATTACTACTTAGGCCTAGGGGAAAAACACACATACCTTTGTAATCGGGCGAGTTTCCACTTTCAGATGCAACAGGAATTTCTCGAGTTCGTCATTCCGTTCGCGAGATATGGGAGTTTGAAGTTCAGGAATGGTTGAGAAACCATCAAAATTTTCGCAAGTCTGATAATCGAAACCAATAACTGCAATGGCCTTGGGGAAAAGTACACACACCTTTGTAATCGGGCGAGTTCCTACTTTTAGATGCAACAGGAATTTCTCGAGTTCGTCAAACCGTTCGCGAGAAATGGGAGAATCAAGTTAAGGAATGCTTGAGAAACCATCAATTATTTTCGGTGGTCTGATACTCGAAACCAATAACTGGAATGGCCTAGGGGAAAAGTGCACACACCATTGTAATCGGGCGAGTTTCTGCTTTCAGATGCAACAGGAATTTCTCGAGTGCGTCGTTCCGTTCGCGAGATATGGAAGTTTGAAGTTAAGGAATGATTGAGAAACCATCAAAATTTTCGCAAGTCTGATACTCGAAACCAATAACTACAAAGGCCTTGGGGAAAAATACACGTACCGTTGTAATCGGGCGAGTTTCTGCTTTCAGATGCAATAGGAAATTCTCGAGTTCGTCAATCCGTTCGCGAGATATGGGAGTTTGAAGTTAAGGAATGGTTGAGAAACCATCACAATTTTCGCAATTCTGATACTCGAAACCAGTAACTACCATGGCCTACGGCAAAAATACACATACCGTTGTAATCGGGCGGGTTTCTGCTTTCAGATGCAATAGGAAATTCTCGAGTTCGTCAATCCGTTCGCGAGATATGGAAGTTTGAAGTTAAGGAATGATTGAGAAACCATCAAAATTTTCGCAAGTCTGATACACGAAACCAATAACTGGAATTTCCTAGGGGAAAAGCGCACACACCATTGTATTCGTGCGAGTTTCTACTTTCAGATGCAACAGGAATTTCTCGAGTTCGTCATTCCGTTCGCGAGATATGGGAGTTTGAAGTTCAGGAATGGTTGAGAAACCATCAAAATTTTCGCAAGTCTGATAATCGAAACCAATAGCTGGAATTGCCTAGGGGAAAGTACACACACGCTTGTAATCGTGCGAGTTTCTGCTTTCAGATGCAACAGGAATTTTTCGAGTTCGTCAATCCGTTCGCGAGATATGGGAGTTTGAAGTTAAGGAATGGTTGAGGAACGATCAAAATTTTCGCAAGTCTGATACTCGAAACCAATAACTGGAATGGCCTAGGGGAAAAGTGCACACACCATTGTAATCGGGCGAGTTTCTGCTTTCAGATGCAACAGGAATTTCTCGAGTGCGTCATTCCGTTCGCGAGATATGGGAGTTTGAAGTTAAGGAATGGTTGAGAAACCATCAACGTTTTCGCTAATCTGATACTCGAAACCAATAACTGGAATGGCCTAGGGGAAAAGTGCACACACCATTGTAATCGGGCGAGTTTCTGCTTTCAGATGCAACAGGAATTTCTCGAGTGCGTCATTCCGTTCGCGAGATATGGGAGTTTGAAGTTAAGGAATGGTTGAGAAACCATCAACGTTTTCGCAAATCTGATACTCGAAACCAATAACTGGAATGGCCTAGGGGAAAAGTACACACACCATTGTAATCGGGCATGTTTCTACTTTCAGATCCAACAGGAATTTCTCGAGTTCGTCAATCCGTTCGCGAGAAATGGGAGAATGAAGTTAAGGAATGCTGGAGAAACCATCAACATTTTCGCAAATCTGATACTCGAAACCAATAACTGGAATGGCCTAGGGGAAAAGTACACACACCATTGTAATCGGGCGAGTTTCTACTTCTAGATGCAACAGGAATTTCTCGAGTTCGTCAATCCGTTCGCGAGATATGGGAGTTTGAAATTAAGGAATGGTTGAAACCATCAATATTTTCGCAAGTCTGATACTCGAAACCAATAACTACCAAGGCCTAGGGGAAAAATACACATACCTTTGTAATCGGGCCGGTTTCCCGCTCTCAGATGCAACAGGAGTTTCTCGATTTCGTCAATCCGTTCGCGAGATATGGGAGTTTGAAGTTAAGGAATGGTTGAGAAACCCATCAACATTTTCGCAAGTCTGATACTCGAAACCAATAACTGCAATGGCCTTGGGGAAAAGTACACACACCTTTGTAATCGGGCGAGTTCCTACTTTTAGATGCAACAGGATTTTCTCGAGTTCGTCAATCCGTTCGCGAGAAATGGGAGAATCAAGTTAAGGAATGCTTGAGAAACCATCAATTATTTTCGGTGGTCTGATACTCGAAACCAATAACTACAAAGGCCTTGGGGAAAAATACACGTACCGTTGTAATCGGGCGAGTTTCTGCTTTCAGATGCAATAGGAAATTCTCGAGTTCGTCAATCCGTTCGCGAGATATGGGAGTTTGAAGTTAAGGAATGGTTGAGAAACCATCACAATTTCGCAATTCTGATACTCGAAACCAGTAACTACCATGGCCTAGGGCAAAAATACACATACCGTTGTAATCGGGCGAGTTTCTGCTTTCAGATGCAATAGGAAATTCTCGAGTTCGTCAATCCGTTCGCGAGATATCGAAGTTTGAAGTTAAGGAATGATTGAGAAACCATCAAAATTTTCGCAAGTCTGATACACGAAACCAATAACTGGAATTTCCTAGGGGAAAAGTGCACACACCATTGTATTCGTGCGAGTTTCTACTTTCAGATGCAACAGGAATTTCTCGAGTTCGTCATTCCGTTCGCGAGATATGGGAGTTTGAAGTTCAGGAATGGTTGAGAAACCATCAAAATTTTCGCAAGTCTGATAATCGAAACCAATAGCTGGAATGGCCTAGGGGAAAGTACACACACGCTTGTAATCGTGCGAGTTTCTGCTTTCAGATGCAACAGGAATTTCTCGAGTTCGTCAATCCGTTCGCGAGATATGGGAGTTTGAAGTTAAGGAATGGTTGAGGAACGATCAAATTTTCGCAAGTCTGATACCCGAAATCAATGACTACAAAGGCCTAGGGGAAAATGCACATACCTTTGTAATCGGGCGAGTTTCCACTTTCAGATGCAACAGGAATTTCTCGAGTTCGTCATTCCGTTCGCGAGATATGGGAGTTTGTAATTAAGGAATGGTTGAGAAACCATCGAAATTTTCGCAAGTCTGATACTCGAAACCAATAACTACAAAGGCCTAGGGGAAAAATACACATACCTTTGTAATCGGGCGAGTTTCCTCTTTCAGATGCAACAGGAATTTCTCGAGTTCGTCAATCCGTTCACGAGATATGGGAGTTTGAAGTTAAGGAATGGTTGAGGAACGATCAAAATTTTCGCAAGTCTGATACTCGAAACCAATGACTACAAAGGCCTAGGGGAAAATGCACATACCTTTGTAATCGGGCGAGTTTCCACTTTCAGATGCAACAGGAATTTCTCGAGTTCGTCATTCCGTTCGCGAGATATGGGAGTTTGAAGTTAAAGAATGCTTGAGAAACCGTCAAAATTTTCGCTGGTCTGATACTCGAAACCAATAACTGGAATGACCTAGGGGAAAAGTACAAACACCATTGTAATCGGGCGAGTTTCTACTTTCAGATGCAACAGGAATTTCTCGAGTTCGTTAATCCGTTCGCGAGATATGGGAGTTTGAATTTAAGGAATGGTTGAGGAACGATCAAAATTTTCGCAAGTCTGATACTCGAAACCAATAACTACAACGGCCTAGGGGAAAATGCACATACCTTTGTAATCGGGCGAGTTTCCACTTTCAGATGCAACAGGAATTTCTCGAGTTCGTCAATCCGTTCACGAGATATGGGAGTTTGAAGTTAAGGAATGGTTGAGAAACCATCGAAATTTTCGCAAGTCTGATACTCGAAACCAATAACTACAAAGGCCTAGGGGAAAAATACACATACCTTTGTAATCGGGCGAGTTTCCTCTTTCAGATGCAACAGGAATTTCTCGAGTTCGTCAATCCGTTCGCGAGATATGGGAGTTTGAAATTAAGGAATGGTTGAGGAACCATCAATATTTTCGCAAGTCTGATACTCGAAACCAATAACTACCAAGGCCTAGGGGAAAAATACACATACCTTTGTAATCGGGCCGGTTTCCGCTCTCAGATGCAACAGGAGTTTCTCGATTTCGTCAATCCGTTCGCGAGATATGGGAGTTTGAAGTTAAGGAATGGTTGAGAAACCATCAACATTTTCGCAAGTCTGATACTCGAAACCAATAACTGCAATGGCCTTGGGGAAAAGTACACACACCTTTGTAATCGGGCGAGTTCCTACTTTTAGATGCAACAGGATTTTCTCGAGTTCGTCAATCCGTTCGCGAGAAATGGGAGAATCAAGTTAAGGAATGCTTGAGAAACCATCAATTATTTTCGGTGGTCTGATACTCGAAACCAATAACTACAAAGGCCTTGGGGAAAAATACACGTACCGTTGTAATCGGGCGAGTTTCTGCTTTCAGATGCAATAGGAAATTCTCGAGTTCGTCAATCCGTTCGCGAGATATGGGAGTTTGAAGTTAAGGAATGGTTGAGAAACCATCACAATTTTCGCAATTCTGATACTCGAAACCAGTAACTACCATGGCCTAGGGCAAAAATACACATACCGTTGTAATCGGGCGAGTTTCTGCTTTCAGATGCAATAGGAAATTCTCGAGTTCGTCAATCCGTTCGCGAGATATCGAAGTTTGAAGTTAAGGAATGATTGAGAAACCATCAAAATTTTCGCAAGTCTGATACACGAAACCAATAACTGGAATTTCCTAGGGGAAAAGTGCACACACCATTGTATTCGTGCGAGTTTCTACTTTCAGATGCAACAGGAATTTCTCGAGTTCGTCATTCCGTTCGCGAGATATGGGAGTTTGAAGTTCAGGAATGGTTGAGAAACCATCAAAATTTTCGCAAGTCTGATAATCGAAACCAATAGCTGGAATGGCCTAGGGGAAAGTACACACACGCTTGTAATCGTGCGAGTTTCTGCTTTCAGATGCAACAGGAATTTCTCGAGTTCGTCAATCCGTTCGCGAGATATGGGAGTTTGAAGTTAAGGAATGGTTGAGGAACGATCAAAATTTTCGCAAGTCTGATACCCGAAATCAATGACTACAAAGGCCTAGGGGAAAATGCACATACCTTTGTAATCGGGCGAGTTTCCACTTTCAGATGCAACAGGAATTTCTCGAGTTCGTCATTCCGTTCGCGAGATATGGGAGTTTGTAATTAAGGAATGGTTGAGAAACCATCGAAATTTTCGCAAGTCTGATACTCGAAACCAATAACTACAAAGGCCTAGGGGAAAAATACACATACCTTTGTAATCGGGCGAGTTTCCTCTTTCAGATGCAACAGGAATTTCTCGAGTTCGTCAATCCGTTCACGAGATATGGGAGTTTGAAGTTAAGGAATGGTTGAGGAACGATCAAAATTTTCGCAAGTCTGATACTCGAAACCAATGACTACAAAGGCCTAGGGGAAAATGCACATACCTTTGTAATCGGGCGAGTTTCCACTTTCAGATGCAACAGGAATTTCTCGAGTTCGTCATTCCGTTCGCGAGATATGGGAGTTTGAAGTTAAAGAATGCTTGAGAAACCGTCAAAATTTTCGCTGGTCTGATACTCGAAACCAATAACTGGAATGACCTAGGGGAAAAGTACAAACACCATTGTAATCGGGCGAGTTTCTACTTTCAGATGCAACAGGAATTTCTCGAGTTCGTTAATCCGTTCGCGAGATATGGGAGTTTGAATTTAAGGAATGGTTGAGGAACGATCAAAATTTTCGCAAGTCTGATACTCGAAACCAATAACTACAACGGCCTAGGGGAAAATGCACATACCTTTGTAATCGGGCGAGTTTCCACTTTCAGATGCAACAGGAATTTCTCGAGTTCGTCATTCCGTTCGCGAGATATGGGAGTTTGTAATTAAGGAATGGTTGAGAAACCATCGAAATTTTCGCAAGTCTGATACTCGAAACCAATAACTACAAAGGCCTAGGGGAAAAATACACATACCTTTGTAATCGGGCGAGTTTCCACTTTCAGATGCAACAGGAATTTCTCGAGTTCGTCAATCCGTTCACGAGATATGGGAGTTTGAAGTTAAGGAATGGTTGAGAAACCATCGAAATTTTCGCAAGTCTGATACTCGAAACCAATAACTACAAAGGCCTAGGGGAAAAATACACATACCTTTGTAATCGGGCGAGTTTCCTCTTTCAGATGCAACAGGAATTTCTCGAGTTCGTCAATCCGTTCGCGAGATATGGGAGTTTGAAATTAAGGAATGGTTGAGGAACCATCAATATTTTCGCAAGTCTGATACTCGAAACCAATAACTGCAATGGCCTTGGGGAAAAGTACACACACCTTTGTAATCGGGCGAGTTCCTACTTTTAGATGCAACAGGAATTTCTCGAGTTCGTCAATCCGTTCGCGAGAAATGGGAGAATCAAGTTAAGGAATGCTTGAGAAACCATCAATTATTTTCGGTGGTCTGATACTCGAAACCAATAACTACAAAGGCCTTGGGGAAAAATACACGTACCGTTGTAATCGGGCGAGTTTCTGCTTTCAGATGCAATAGGAAATTCTCGAGTTCGTCAATCCGTTCGCGAGATATGGGAGTTTGAAATTAAGGAATGGTTGAGGAACCATCAATATTTTCGCAAGTCTGATACTCGAAACCAATAACTGCAATGGCCTTGGGGAAAAGTACACACACCTTTGTAATCGGGCGAGTTCCTACTTTTAGATGCAACAGGAATTTCTCGAGTTCGTCAATCCGTTCGCGAGAAATGGGAGAATCAAGTTAAGGAATGCTTGAGAAACCATCAATTATTTTCGGTGGTCTGATACTCGAAACCAATAACTACAAAGGCCTTGGGGAAAAATACACGTACCGTTGTAATCGGGCGAGTTTCTGCTTTCAGATGCAATAGGAAATTCTCGAGTTCGTCAATCCGTTCGCGAGATATGGGAGTTTGAAGTTAAGGAATGGTTGAGAAACCATCACAATTTTCGCAATTCTGATACTCGAAACCAGTAACTACCATGGCCTAGGGCAAAAATACACATACCGTTGTAATCGGGCGAGTTTCTGCTTTCAGATGCAATAGGAAATTCTCGAGTTCGTCAATCCGTTCGCGAGATATGGAAGTTTGAAGTTAAGGAATGATTGAGAAACCATCAAAATTTTCGCAAGTCTGATACACGAAACCAATAACTGGAATTTCCTAGGGGAAAAGTGCACACACCATTGTATTCGTGCGAGTTTCTACTTTCAGATGCAACAGGAATTTCTCGAGTTCGTCATTCCGTTCGCGAGATATGGGAGTTTGAAGTTCAGGAATGGTTGAGAAACCATCAAAATTTTCGCAAGTCTGATAATCGAAACCAATAGCTGGAATGGCCTAGGGGAAAGTACACACACGCTTGTAATCGTGCGAGTTTCTGCTTTCAGATGCAACAGGAATTTCTCGAGTTCGTCAATCCGTTCGCGAGATATGGGAGTTTGAAGTTAAGGAATGGTTGAGGAACGATCAAAATTTTCGCAAGTCTGATACCCGAAATCAATGACTACAAAGGCCTAGGGGAAAATGCACATACCTTTGTAATCGGGCGAGTTTCCACTTTCGGATGCAACAGGAATTTCTCGAGTTCGTCATTCCGTTCGCGAGATATGGGAGTTTGTAATTAAGGAATGGTTGAGAAACCATCGAAATTTTCGCAAGTCTGATACTCGAAACCAATAACTACAAAGGCCTAGGGGAAAAATACACATACCTTTGTAATCGGGCGAGTTTCCTCTTTCAGATGCAACAGGAATTTCTCGAGTTCGTCAATCCGTTCACGAGATATGGGAGTTTGAAGTTAAGGAATGGTTGAGAAACCATCGAAATTTTCGCAATTCTGATGCTAGAAACGAATAACTGGAATGGCCTAGGGGAAAAGTACACACACCATTCTAATCGGGCGAGTCTCTACTTTCAGATGCAACAGGAATTTCTCGAGTTCGTCAATCCGTTCACGAGATATGGGAGTTTGAAGTTAAGGAATGGTTGAGGAACGATCAAAATTTTCGCAAGTCTGATACTCGAAACCAATGACTACAAAGGCCTAGGGGAAAATGCACATACCTTTGTAATCGGGCGAGTTTCCACTTTCAGATGCAACAGGAATTTCTCGAGTTCGTCATTCCGTTCGCGAGATATGGGAGTTTGAAGTTAAAGAATGCTTGAGAAACCGTCAAAATTTTCGCTGGTCTGATACTCGAAACCAATAACTGGAATGACCTAGGGGAAAAGTACAAACACCATTGTAATCGGGCGAGTTTCTACTTTCAGATGCAACAGGAATTTCTCGAGTTCGTTAATCCGTTCGCGAGATATGGGAGTTTGAATTTAAGGAATGGTTGAGGAACGATCAAAATTTTCGCAAGTCTGATACTCGAAACCAATAACTACAACGGCCTAGGGGAAAATGCACATACCTTTGTAATCGGGCGAGTTTCCACTTTCAGATGCAACAGGAATTTCTCGAGTTCGTCATTCCGTTCGCGAGATATGGGAGTTTGTAATTAAGGAATGGTTGAGAAACCATCGAAATTTTCGCAAGTCTGATACTCGAAACCAATAACTACAAAGGCCTAGGGGAAAAATACACATACCTTTGTAATCGGGCGAGTTTCCACTTTCAGATGCAACAGGAATTTCTCGAGTTCGTCAATCCGTTCACGAGATATGGGAGTTTGAAGTTAAGGAATGGTTGAGAAACCATCGAAATTTTCGCAATTCTGATGCTAGAAACGAATAACTGGAATGGCCTAGGGGAAAAGTACACACACCATTCTAATCGGGCGAGTCTCTACTTTCAGATGCAACAGGAATTTCTCGAGTTCGTCAATCCGTTCGCGAGATATGGGAGTTTGAAGTTAAGGAATGGTTGAGAATCCATCAACATTTTCGCAAGTCTGATACTCGAAACCAATAACTGGAATGGCCTAGGGGAAAGTGTGTACCACACACCATTGTAATCGGGCATGTTTCTACTTTCAGATCCAACTGGAATTTCTCGAGTTCGTCAATCCGTTCGCGAGAAATGGGAGAATCAAGTTATGGAATGCTTGAGAAACCATCAATTATTTTCGGTGGTCTGATACTCGAAACCAATAACTGGAATGGCCTAGGGGAAAAGTGCACACACCATTGTAATCGGGCGAGTTTCTGCTTTCAGATGCAACAGGAATTTCTCGAGTGCGTCGTTCCGTTCGCGAGATATGGAAGTTTGAAGTTAAGGAATGATTGAGAAACCATCAAAATTTTCGCAAGTCTGATACTCGAAAACAATAACTACAAAGGCCTTGGGGAAAAATACACGTACCGTTGTAATCGGGCGAGTTTCTGCTTTCAGATGCAATACGAAGTTCTCGAGTTCGTCAATCCGTTCGCGAGATATGGGAGTTTGAAGTTAAGGAATGGTTGAGAAACCATCACAATTTTCGCAATTCTGATACTCGAAACCAGTAACTACCATGGCCTAGGGCAAAAATACACATACCGTTGTAATCGGGCGAGTTTCTGCTTTCAGATGCAATAGGAAATTCTCGAGTTCGTCAATCCGTTCGCGAGATATGGAAGTTTGAAGTTAACGAATGATTGAGAAACCATCAAAATTTTCGCAAGTCTGATACACGAAACCAATAACTGGAATTTCCTAGGGGAAAAGTGCACACACCATTGTATTCGTGCGAGTTTCTACTTTCAGATGCAACAGGAATTTCTCGAGTTCGTCATTCCGTTCGCGAGATATGGGAGTTTGAAGTTCAGGAATGGTTGAGAAACCATCAAAATATTCGCAAGTCTGATAATCGGAACCATAGCTGGAATGGCCTAGGGGAAAAGTACACACACCATTGTAATCGGGCATGTTTCTACTTTCAGATCCAACAGGAATTTCTCGAGTTCGTCAATCCGTTCGCGAGAAATGGGAGAATGATGTTAAGGAATGCTGGAGAAACCATCAACATTTTCGCAAATCTGATACTCGAAACCAATAACTGGAATGGCCTAGGGGAAAAGTACACACACCATTGTAATCGGGCGAGTTTCTACTTCTAGATGCAACAGGAATTTCTCGAGTTCGTCAATCCGTTCGCGAGATATGGGAGTTTGAAATTAAGGAATGGTTGAGGAACCATCAATATTTTCGCAAGTCTGATACTCGAAACCAATAACTACCAAGGCCTAGGGGAAAAATACACATACCTTTGTAATCGGGCCGGTTTCCGCTCTCAGATGCAACAGGAATTTCTCGAGTTCGTCAATCCGTTCGCGAGATATGGGAGTTTGAAGTTAAGGAATGGTTGAGAAACCATCAACATTTTCGCAAGTCTGATACTCGAAACCAATAACTGCAATGGCCTTGGGGAAAAGTACACACACCATTGTAATCGGGCGAGTTTCTACTTTCAGATGCAATACGAAGTTCTCGAGTTCGTCAATCCGTTCGCGAGATATGGGAGTTTGAAGTTAAGGAATGGTTGAGAAACCATCACAATTTTCGCAATTCTGATACTCGAAACCAGTAACTACCATGGCCTAGGGCAAAAATACACATACCGTTGTAATCGGGCGAGTTTCTGCTTTCAGATGCAATAGGAAATTCTCGAGTTCGTCAATCCGTTCGCGAGATATGGAAGTTTGAAGTTAACGAATGATTGAGAAACCATCAAAATTTTCGCAAGTCTGATACACGAAACCAATAACTGGAATTTCCTAGGGGAAAAGTGCACACACCATTGTATTCGTGCGAGTTTCTACTTTCAGATGCAACAGGAATTTCTCGAGTTCGTCATTCCGTTCGCGAGATATGGGAGTTTGAAGTTCAGGAATGGTTGAGAAACCATCAAAATATTCGCAAGTCTGATAATCGGAACCATAGCTGGAATGGCCTAGGGGAAAAGTACACACACCATTGTAATCGGGCATGTTTCTACTTTCAGATCCAACAGGAATTTCTCGAGTTCGTCAATCCGTTCGCGAGAAATGGGAGAATGATGTTAAGGAATGCTGGAGAAACCATCAACATTTTCGCAAATCTGATACTCGAAACCAATAACTGGAATGGCCTAGGGGAAAAGTACACACACCATTGTAATCGGGCGAGTTTCTACTTCTAGATGCAACAGGAATTTCTCGAGTTCGTCAATCCGTTCGCGAGATATGGGAGTTTGAAATTAAGGAATGGTTGAGGAACCATCAATATTTTCGCAAGTCTGATACTCGAAACCAATAACTACCAAGGCCTAGGGGAAAAATACACATACCTTTGTAATCGGGCCGGTTTCCGCTCTCAGATGCAACAGGAATTTCTCGAGTTCGTCAATCCGTTCGCGAGATATGGGAGTTTGAAGTTAAGGAATGGTTGAGAAACCATCAACATTTTCGCAAGTCTGATACTCGAAACCAATAACTGCAATGGCCTTGGGGAAAAGTACACACACCATTGTTTATTGGTCAAGTTTCTACTTTCAGATGCAACAGGAATTTCTCGAGTTCTTCAATCCGTTCGCGAGATATGGGCGTTTGAAGTTAAGGAATGGTTGAGAAACAATCAAAAATTTCGCAAGTCTGATACACGAAACCAATAACTGGAATGGCCTAGGAGAAAAGTACACGCACCATTGTAATCGGGCGAGTTTCTACTTTCAGATGCAACAGGAATTTCTCGAGTTCGTCAATCCGTTCGCGAGATATGGGAGTTCGAAGTTAAGGAATGGTTGAGAAACCATCAAAATTTTCGCAAGTCTGATACTCGAAACCAATAGCTACAATGCCCTAGGGGAGAAATACATATACCGTTGTAATCGGGAGTGTTTCTACTTTCAGATGCAACAGAAATTTTTCATATTCGTCAATCCGTTCGCGAAAGATCGGTGTTTGGACTTAAGAGATGGTTGAGAAACCAAAAAAATTTTCGCAATTCTGATGCTAGAAACGAATAACTGGAATGGCCTAGGGGAAAAGTACACACACCAGTGTAATCGGGCGAGTTTCAACTTTCAGATGCAACAGGAATTTCTGGAGTTCGTCAATCCCGTTCGCGAGATATGGGAGTTCGAAGTTAAGGAATGGTTGAGAAACCATCAAAATTTTCGCAAGTCTGATACTCGAAACCAATAACTACTATGGCCTAGGGCAAAAATACACATACCGTTGTAATTGGGCGAGTTTCTACTTTCAGATGCTACAGGAATTTCTCGAGTTCGTCAATTCGTTCGCGAGACATGGGAGTTTGAAGTTAAGAAATGGTTGAGAAACCATCAAAATTTTCGCAAGTCTGATACTCGAAACCAATAACTATAATGGCTTAGGGGAAAACTACACATACCATTGTAATCGGGAAAGTTTCAACTTTCAGATGCAACAGGAATTTCTGAAGTTCGTCAATCGGTTCGCGAGATATGGGAGAATATTTATAATTTCTATTATATATCATTTGATCTATAGTTAAATTTGACACTAATACTCTAAATACATATTTAATATATTTTTTAATCTCTTTAGCCTCCAGAAGAATTTTATTTATACTATTTACTATATATTATAATTTACACAGAATCGGAAATAAATCTAATTATTTATTTATAATAATAATTTTTTTTTCACTTATCTTAAAAATTGGGATGTACTCTTTAAATGTTCGATTCATTTCTTTAATTTATTCATTAAATTGAATTAATCTATTCTTTGTAATAACTTTAATAAAATTAATCCCTATAATTATTATAGAACTCGTATTAAAATTTAATAATGAAATTTATTTTATTTGCCTAATTAATGTAATTATTGCCCCTATCATTTGCTTATATAAAAAATCAATCAAAATAATTATAGGATATTCATCTGTTATACAAACATCTATTATGGTTATTTTATTAATAATTAACAAAGATACATTTTTAACATATTTCATTTTATATTCAATAATTTCTTCAAATTTAATTTTTATATTTAAAATAATAAAGATTAATTCTTCTTCCTAATTTAATATATTAACCTCTAATAAAAGAAAAATTATTTTATACTCAATAATTATTATGTACACAAATTTCCCACGTATAGCACTCTTTATACTGAAATGAATCGTCCTAGAAACATTAATAAATTCAAGAATAAAATTTATACTTTTAATAATTGTATATCTTTTTATAAGATTAATTACATCATGAAATTATTTAAATATATCCTTCTTATATTTTTTCCCTTCAATTAAATAAATAATATATAACTAAATTAACCTTAATTTTCTAAACTATTATCTATTTATAACTTTTTTAATATTTATATTTATATTTATGATCTACTGGTTATATTAATTTTTAGCATAATTAATATATGTATTCATCAAATCACAAAAATTTTGGGATATTATATTTCATATCAGCTATATGATCTGGTATAATTGGTTCTTCTTTAAGGATACTAATTCGAATAGAATTAAATAGGCCAGGGACTTGAATTAATATCGACCAAATTTATAACTCAATTGTAACATCACATGCTTTTGTAATAATTTTTTTTATAGTATTACCATTTATAATCGGAGGATTCGGAAACTGAATAATTCCCTTAATAATTGGATCCCCTGATACAGCATTTCCCCGAATAAATAATATAAGATTGTGACTAATCCCCCCCTCATTATTACTTTTAATTCTTACAACACTATTATTCCCAGGCTCGGGAACTGGATGAACAATCTACCCTCCTTTGTCATCAAATCTTTATCACCCATCTTCACCTATAGACTTAACAATTATTTCTTTGCATATTGCAGGTATCTCTTCAATTATAGGATCAATTAATTTTATTGTTACAATTCTTAAAATAAAAAATAATGCTTTAAAATTCGATCAAATATCCTTATTTGCTTGGTCAGTATTAATTACTACAATTTTGCTTCTTCTCTCACTACCTGTATTAGCCGGAGCTATTACTATGTTATTAACAGACCGAAATTTAAATACTTCCTTCTTTGATCCTACTGGGGGAGGGGACCCAATTTTATTTCAACATTTATTTTGATTTTTTGAGCATCCTGAGGTCTATATTTTAATTTTACCCGGATTTGGATTAATCTCCCATATCATTTTCAATGAAAGAGGGAAAAAGGAAACTTTTGGGAACCTAGGGATAGTTTATGCAATACTCGGAATTGGACTTCTAGGATTTATTGTGTGAGCACATCACATATTCACAGTAGGCTTAGATGTAGACACACGAGCTTATTTCACTTCGGCAACTATAATCATTGCAATTCCCACAGGAATCAAAGTATTTAGATGACTAGCTACGTACTACGGGTCAAAACTTATTATTAATCCTTCTATTATTTGATAATTTGGCTTTATTTTTTTATTTACAATAGGAGGATTAACAGGAATTATATTATCAAACTCATCTATTGATATTATACTACATGATACATACTATGTTGTCTCTCATTTCCACTATGTACTGTCAATAGGAGCAGTATTTTCTATTATTGCTTCATTAATTCATTGATTCCCTTTATTCACAGGATTTACCCTAAATCAATTTTATCTTAAAACTCAATTTTATATAATATTTATTGGGGTAAATATAACTTTTTTCCTTCAGCATTTTTTAGGAATGAGAGGAATACCTCGACGTTATTCAGATTACCCGGATTCCTACTACTGTGAAAATTTATTATCATCTATTGGCTCAATAATTTCATTCAAAAGAATAATTTTACTCTTGTTTATTATATTGGAGAGATTTATAACTAAACGTCTAGCTATATTTAAATTTAATCAATCATCACTAGAATGACCCCAAAACTTTTCCCCGAAAGACCACTCATTCCTCTCTATTCCTCTAATTATTAAAAACAAATCTTAATATGGCAGATTAGTACATGAATTTAAGATTCATTTATAAAATTTAATATTTTTATTAAAAATGTCCCATTGAAAAATAATTAATTTCCAAGACCCCAATTCGCCATATGCCGATAATTTAAATCTTTTTCACAACTTCACAATAATTATAATAATTATAATCTCTTCATTAACTCTAATAATTATATTAGATATTTTTACCAATAAATTTATCAATCGATTTTTACTTAAAAATCATCATATTGAAATTGTATGAACTTTACTCCCAATAATAATTTTAGGAGTAATTGCAGTTCCTTCTTTAAAAACCCTATATTTTATTGATGAACTATGAATACCCGTATACTTAACAATCAAATCAATTGGGCACCAATGATATTGATCCTATGAATACCCAGAATTTAATAATTTAAATTTTGACTCCTATATAGATAAAGATTTAAATAATATTTACATTTTTCGTCTCCTAGACGTAGATAATCGAATAATTATTCCATCTAATACACTAATTCGAATATTAACAACATCAAACGACGTAATTCACTCTTGAACTGTTCCGTCTTTAGGCTTAAAAATAGACTCAGTACCAGGGCGAATTAACCAAATAAATTTAATTACTAATCGACCTGGAGTATTTTTCGGACAATGTTCTGAAATCTGCGGAGCTAATCACAGATTTATGCCAATTGTTGTGGAAAGAACTAATTATTCAAACTTTATTAATTGAATTAACAACCAAAATTAAATTTTAACCTACTCATATAATATTTAATTAAATCAAATCATTAGGTGTCTGACAAAAGAATTGATTTTTTAAATCAAATTATAGTAATAAATTACTTCACTTTTCATTTTAAAACTTTAAGAATCATCTCTTTACATCGAAGCTCGATCAAAATTAATTTCTATAAGTTCTTAATCATTTGTAATGCATCAATAAGATGAACATTGTTCGATTAATATTGGGAACATGCATGAATGTTAGTAAAACTCGCGGAAATGAATAAACATTCACCGAAACTATTCGCCTTCGCAGATTTTGCAATATCTTGATGTTTATTTATCATAATTATTAACAATTGTCGTAGTACCATAGTTTAAATAATTATTAACAATGCCCTAGTATAAATAAAGGCTTAAAATATCATTTCATCGAAATATTCATTGCTCGCGATGGAATTTTTCGTTGAGATCAAACTGACATTCTCAAGGTTACACGTATCGATGATCGATTCACAAGCGTTCATCGCTATGATTGTTGCATCTAGAAAAGCGATTAATTGAATTTCAGCGCTTTTAAATAAAAAATGCAACCACTACGCGTATTGTGTAAATTATAAGAATTAAGCAAATGTTAAATTGATGTATTTAATAAACAATTGTTACTTTCCCTGCCATAAAACTTTACGAAACACGTTTTACTTTGAATCTCGATCCAAATTAATTTCGGTGAGGTACTTAATCATTTTCAATGCATAAATAGGATGCACATTGTTCGATTAATATTGGGAACATACATAAATGTTAGTAACAATGGCGGAAATGAACAAACATTCACCGAAACCGTTCGCCTTCGCAGATTTCGCAATATCTTGACGTTTATTTATCATAATAATTAACAACCGTCGTTGGACCGTAGATTAAACCATTTTTCACAATGTTCCGGTATAAATAATGGCTATAAAGCCAACAATTTCTTGAAGTATTTGGTTAGATCGAACAAATACAATCGAAGAAACCGTGCGATAAAATAAATGAATATTTCGCTACATATCGGAATTATAGTTTGTATGTATGCAAATATATTCTAAACCCGCAATTACAAATCCCTGTAACGTGGTAATTACATGGGTTGCCATCTATTGGAGAAAGGGTTAAACTACACTTAAGGGGTGAAAACACCTGGCGGAGAAACGCTCAAGTTTGTCGAGGAATTGTTCTAATTTCCACAAATAGATGGCGCGACAAGTACAATTTACCGACATTAGAGGTAAGTATTTCCATTTGTATGATATTCCCTACCGTGCGATAAAATAAATAAATACTTTTGTACAAACTTTTGTATGTTTCATCTTTCGAATAAATGTAAAATTAAACCTTCCACGGTAAATTTTATTCTTGAATTTATTAATGATTGTAGGACGATTTATTTCAGTATAAAGAGTGCTATAGGTGGGAAATTTGTGTACATAACAATTATTGTGTATAAAATAATTTTTCTTCTATTAGACGTTAATATATTAAATAAGGAAGAAGAGTTAATCTTTATTATTTTAAATATAAAAATTAAAATTAAATAAATTATTGAATATAAAATGAAATATGTTAAAAATATATTTTTGTTAATTATTAATAAAATAACTATAATAGATGTTTGTATAACAGATGAATATCCTATAACTATTATGATTGATTTTTTTGTTTAAGCAAATGATAGGGGCAATAATTACATTAATTAGGCAAAAAAAATAAATTTCATTATTAAATTTTAATATGAGTTCTATAATAATTATAGGGATTAATTTTATTAAAGTTATTATAAAGAATAGATTAATTCAATGTAATGAATAAATTAAAGAAATGGATCGAACATTTAAAGAGTACATCCCAATTTTTAAGATAAGTGAAAAAAAATAATTATTATAAATAAATAATTAGATTTATTTCCGATTGTGTGTAAATTATTATATATAGTAAATAGTATAAATAAAATTCTTCTGGAGGCTAAAGAGATTAAAAAATATATTAAATATGTATTTAGAGTATTGGTGTCTAATTTAACTACAGATCAAACGATTTATAATAGAAATTATAAATATTATAATCATATAATCGAAACGGAGAAACGGAGAAACGGAGAAACGATGAAACGAAGGAAGAAACGGAGAAACGAAGAAAGAAACGAAGAAATGAACAAAGAAACGGAGAAACGAAGAAAGAAACGGAGAAACGAAGAAAGAAACGGAGAAACGAAGAAAGAAACGGAAAATCGGAGAAATAAATGGAGGAACGAAGGAATAAACCGGGAAACGGAGAAAGAAACGCAGAAACGAACAAAAAAACGGAGAAACGAAAAAAGAAACGGAGAAAGGAAGAAAGAAACGCAGAAACGGAGAAATAAATGGAGAAACGAAGAAATAAACGGAGAAACGAAGAAAGAAACTGAGAGACGAAGAAAGAAACGGAGAATCGGAGAAATAAATGGAGAAACGAAGAGATAGACCGAGAAACGGAGAAAGAAACGGAGAAACGAACAAGGAAACGGAGAAACGAAGAAAGAAACGGAGAAACGAACAAAGAAACGGAGAAACGAACAAAGAAACGGAGCAACGAAGAAAGAAACGGAGAATCGGAGAAATAAATGGAGAAACGAACAAAGAAACGGAGCAACGAAGAAAGAAACGGAGAAACGAACAAAGAAACGGAGAAACGAAGAAAGAAACGGAGATACGAAGAAAGAAACGGAGAAACGAAGAAAGAAACGGAGAAACGAAGAAAGAAACGGAGAAACGAAGAAAGAAACGGAGAAACGAAGAAAGAAGCGGAGAAACGGAGAAACGAACAAAGAAACGGAGAAACGAAGAAAGAAACGGAGATACGATGAAAGAAACGGAGAAACGAAGAAAGAAACGGAGAAACGAAGAAAGAAACGGAGAAACGAAGAAAGAAACGGAGAAACGAAGAAAGAAACGGAGAAACGAAGAAAGAAACGGAGAAACGAAGAAAGAAGCGGAGAAACGAAGAAAGAAACGGAGAAACGAACAAAGAAACGGAGAAACGAAGAAAGAAACGGAGATACGAAGAAAGAAACGGAGAAACGAAGAAAGAAACGGAGAAACGAAGAAAGAAACGGAGAAACGAAGAAAGAAACGGAGAAACGAAGAAAGAAGCGGAGAAACGAAGAAAGAAACGGAGAAACGAACAAAGAAACGGAGAAACGAAGAAAGAAACGGAGATACGATGAAAGAAACGGAGAAACGAAGAAAGAAACGGAGAAACGAAGAAAGAAACGGAGAAACGAAGAAAGAAACGGAGAAACGAAGAAAGAAGCGGAGAAACGAAGAAAGAAACGGAGAAAGGAACAAAGAAACGGAGAAACGAAGAAAGAAACGGAGAAACGGAGAAATAAATGGAGAAACGAAGAAATAGACGGAGAAACGAAGAAAGAAACGGAGAAACAAAGAAAGAAACGGAGAAACGAACAAAGAAACGGAGAAACGAAGAAAGAAACGGAGAAACGAACAAAGAAACGGAGAAACGTTTCTCCGTTTCTCCGTTTCTCGGTTTCCCCGTTTCTCCGTTTCTCGGTTTCTCCGATTCTCGGTTTCTCCGTTTCTCCGTTTCACGGTTTTTCCGTTTCTCCGTTTCACCGTTTTTTGTTCGTTTCTCCATTTATTTCTCCGAATCTCCGTTTCATTCTTCGTTTCTCCGTTTCTTCCTTCGTTTCTTTCTTTGTTTCTCCGTTTCTTTCATCGTTTCTCCGTTTCTTTCTTCGTTCCACCGTTTCTTTCTTCTATTCTCCGTTTATTTCTTCGTTTCACCATTTATTTCTCCGTATCTCCGTTTCTTTGTTCGTTTCTCCGTTTCTTTGTTAGTTTCTCCGTTTCTTCGTTTCTTTCTTGTTTTCTCCGTTTCTTTTTTCGTTTCTCCATTTATTTCTCCGTTTCTCCGTTTCTTTGTTCGTTTCTCCGTTTCTTCGTCCGTTTCTCCATTTATTTCTCCGTGTCTTCGTTTCTTTGTTCGTTTCTCCGTTTCTTTGTTCGTTTCTCCGTTTCTTCGTTTCTTTGTTCGTTTCTCCGTTTCTTTCTTTGTTTCTCCGTTTCTTTGTCCGTTTCTGCGTTTATTTCTTCATTTCTCCATTTATTTCTCCGATTCTCCGTTTCTTTCTCCGTTTCTCCGTTTATTTGTTCGTTTCTCCATTCATTTCTCCATTTCTCCGTTTCTCCGTTTCTTTGTCCGTTTGTCCGTTTCTCCGTTTCTTTGTCCGTTTCTCCGTTTCTCCATTTCTTTGTTCGTTTCTCCGTTCCTTTGTTCGTTTCTCCGTTTTTTGGTCGTTTCTCCGTTTCCTTGTTCGTTTCTCCGTTTCTTTGTTCGATTCTCCGTTTCTCTGTTCGTTTCTCTATTTCTTTGTTCGTTTGTACGTTTCATTGTTCGTTGCTTTGTTCGTTTCTCCGTGTCTTTCTCCGTTTCTCGGTTTATTTCTTCGTTTCTCCATTTATTTCTCCGTTTCTCCGTTTCTTTGTTCGTTTCTCCGTTTCTTCGTTCGTTTCTCCATTTATTTCTCCGTGTCTTCGTTTCTTTGTTCGTTTCTCCGTTTCTTTGTTCGTTTCTCCGTTTCTTCGTTTCTTTGTTCGTTTCTCCGTTTCTTTCTTTGTTTCTCCGTTTCTTTGTTCGTTTCTGCGTTTATTTCTTCAATTCTCCATTTATTTCTCCGATTCTCCGTTTCTTTCTCCGTTTCT